>NC_061862.1:148719486-148943060 GCF_907164915.1 Impatiens glandulifera
CCCAGACATAATAAGAACTTAACGATTAGCCTTGGCAACTCTTTCGATCTCATCTTTCTTCTTGATCGCATAGCTGAAACAAAACAAAAAGACACATTATTCAAACAAGTGATTAATCAAACTTAATAAGCAAAACAAAACAAAGCTATTCACCTGTTGGATGATCCCTTGGCGGCATTAATAAGCTCATCAGCAAGGCATTCAGCAATAGTCTTGATATTCCTGAAAGCACTTTCGCGAGCACCAGTTGTCAGCAAATAAATTGCTTGATTAACTCTCCTTAATGGAGAAATATCAACAGCTTGACGCCTAACAACACCAGCAGACCCAATTCTAGTTGCATCCTCCCTAGGACCACTGTCAATCAACAAACAACAAGATTCAATCGAACAAATTCAACTTCTTTAGAAAAAGGTTGTGTTCATATTGAGTAACAAACAACATTACCTGTTGATAACAGCATCAACAATGACTTGAATTGGGTTAAGGTCAGTAAGGAGATGAATAATTTCCATGGAATGCTTAATAATACGAACAGCCATAAGCTTCTTTCCATTGTTTCGGCCGTGCATCATAAGTGAATTGGTCAGCCTTTCAATAATGGGACATTGAGCTTTCCTAAATCTCTTGGCTGAATACCTTCCAGCAGTGTGAGGGACATAAGTAGCTTTGGCAGTACCAACAGCGATATAATCTTCCAAAGCAATATCACCTACCTGATCAATTCATTCATATTTCTAAACCTAATCAGTTTCTACCATCTCCATCACTTAAAATACAACAAACCCAATTCAGAAATCCTTCAAATCCTTCAAATCTTAAACTTCTATAGAAATTCTTCAAATCTTAAACAATATAAATCTAGTATTACAAATTAGAAAGAAAACATACAGTGACACCGTCGAAGCTCCATTTGTTGAAAAGCTTGACCTCAGAACTCTGTTGAGTCGGCTGAGCTTCAGGGACGACAACGGTTTCCGTAGCTGTAAAACAGAACACAACGTAAGAAACAGACAGATGTAGAAGAAGAACAACAGACAATTGGATTGAAAGGAAAACGAAACAAACCCATGGCTGAATTCTTCAGAGGAAGCTAAACGAAGATGAGGGTATGAAGGAGGGGAGGCAGATGTGCTATGCTCAAAGATAAAAAGACTCCAACTTTCACTGCTGCAAATGTTTCAAGCAAAAACCCTAATTGAAGAGCACTTAGTTTGGAGCAGGTTTAGGGTTGGGCTTTGATCTATCGGGCCCAATATGTAAAATCCATCTAAATATATTTTCTACTTTTCATTCATTTAATGTTTAAATAATTAACTTCATTTTGTAAAATTAATAATACTTTTTATGCTTAGATATTATAAATTAAATAAGCATACCATAAGTCCATAATAAATTATTTTACTTATCTTCTAACACATTATATTTTATAAAAAGAATCACCTATTACTAATATCCTATTTTTTAATCAAATTTAAAATAAAGATCAAATTAGGGTTATCTTTAATGGGTTTGAGTTGGTTTATTAAATTCAGCTATTATATTTCTATTAAAAAAATTACATGCGACACTATATTCATAATTGATATCAGATCTTATTTATTTGATAATTTATATTTAACATGTTTTATAATTAATTTTAAAATAACTAATTAAACAAAAAAAAATCATAAAAATCAAATTAATATATTTATAAATTGATATCATATTATGATTGAATTAAATGAATTAAAAAAAATACAATTTAAGGTTTCAACGGTAAGAACCAGCTCTACTGTCAAAAATATAATATTATGTATATCAAAATTTTATAAAATAAACATAAAAATATTTTTAAAATGTTAAATTGATTATTTTATTTCTTTGTCTACAAATCAAAACATTTTATCAATTAGAAGAAAAAAAACAAACTACTAAACTTGGAAGAAAAAATAATAATATATATTAAAAAATTAATACAATATAATATAAATGCTAATGGTTTAAGGATAAAATTAATAAAAAAAATATAAGTGTTACACATTCAAAACACAACGAGATTAATCATTTGTGAACAATAATAAAAACATAAGAATATTCATCAACGAATAAACCTAACATAAATTTATCTGTTATCGAGCTCGGAGATCCTTAAACATGAGTATTCATATTTTCACCAAACACACCTAAAACACAACAAAATTAACTATTTAAAAGCAATAATAAAAATATAAAAAAAATACTCATAAACGAACAAACATAACCTAATATATAACATTAAAGAGCTTAAAAAAAAAAAAGCTTAAAAAAACAATTAATTCACCTACCGTCCTCAAAAAGTTAGCAATATATGTTGTACTTGGTAATATACCTTAATTTGTCATTTATTTTTTTAGAATAATAGATGTTATGGTTCAGGGATTTTGGATAACTTCTTTAAAATAAAAAAATAATTATGATTGATTTTTTTATTATTTTTTTTTTTGGAAATGACTTATAATCATTTAGGGATGATAACAGAAATATCTATCCCTGAACCCAATTTTTATTTTACTACTCAATCCCGACCTCGAATTCAATGAGTATTTGTATTTATATTCTCATTTCCAACTCGTTGAGTGCCCGAATCCCAACGGGATACTCCATTACCCAATTAAAGTATGAAATTATATTTATTATTTTATAAATATATTAAATATTAAAAAATATTATATTTTAATTAACACATTTAAACTAAAATTATTATAAATTAAATCGAATATCTTAAGTAATTAATATGTTCCTCTAAAAAATATAATTGACAAAAAATATTAATAAATATTTTATCTTTAAACTATAGACATTTAAACATCCATAATAAAAAAATATAAATAAACTTTAAACGGGATATAACATAATAATTAACACAAACTTTAAAATACTCTTTTAAGAGAGTTTTCTCATTTAAAAAAGTACATATTTCTTGAAAAGTTTGGTAGAAGTTATATAAGATGTCAACTTTGCTGTTGTCAAACTGGAATAAAAAACTACGAAATGAAGATTGAAGATTAAGTTAATAAATAAGTATAAGATTATAAAAGTTGAAGAACAAACATAACTTTATTAAATAATAAATAACATTAAAATTAGTAATATCGAATTTTAAAAACACAAATAAAAACATTACTTACTTGTATAGTTATGTTGTAGATGTTGAAAAATATAACATTTTTTTTTGTTATTAGAGACTTGGAATCTATATATATATTATGATGTTTAATTTTTAAAGTGTCCGGATTGCCGGGTCGAGAGTTATGGTTAATTTGGATATTTGGGTCGGATTATGGGTTGACCCGCCTTTAAATTTAAAACGGTTAAAAATAAAATTAAAAATGCTAGAGGTATGTTTCAAACTTGCAACCTAACAAAAACAAGTACAACTCTGTAACCAACTAGGCTACAAAGACTTTATATTTTAAATTCAACACCAAATTTGATAAACGCGGAACGTTTTAATATTAATATAAGTTTAACTTTTTAACTAACTAATCTATATATATATAATGATGCTTAATTTTTAAAGTGTCCGGATTGTCGGGTCGAGAGCTGTGGTTAATTTGGATACTTGGGTCGGATTCTGGGTTGACCCGTCTTTAAATTTAAAACGGTTAAAAATAAAATTAAAAATGCTAGAGGTATGTTTTGAACTTGCAACCTAACAAAACACATATAATTCTTTAACCAACTAGGCTACAAAGACTTTATATTTTAAATTCAACACCAAATTTGATAGATCATTATTTTGAAATTATTTCAGGTGAGTTGGTAGATAATAAGATAAATATTTAAAAAATGTCAAATCGATCTGATATATCCAATCTACCGGTTTATATCCGAATTAATATGCAGTGATAAAGTATAATCGATGCAAATATTGAAATGTAATTTATCAAAAAAAACAACTCAATTCACGATCATCTTTAACCATAATAATAATAATCAAATTTAAATATGCGATTAACTCATTAATAAAAAAAAAATAGTAAGTGAATCATAAAAATTGAAATAGAATATAAAAGTGGTTTTTAAATTGCCACATTTTAATGTATGGTTTTTTTAGTGTATAGATAATTCAATTTTTAAATTGTTTTTTTTAGAAAATTGCATCTTTAATCCTTTCGTCTGTAATTTTTTTATATGTACTATTCCAAACTAGTATGAACCAAGAATACTTGATTTGTCTGTTATAAGATGGGATTTAGAGTCTGAATTGAATATAAGAGATATAACACGACTATATATATATATTATATTTTTTTTAAGTTTTAGCTTAATCATTATAATCATGATATCCACTACAATCTTATTTTTTTTTAGACCTATTAACTAACTTAATTAGTTAATAATTTTATTTGAAATTGTTATTATATTAATATTTTTATTTGATTTTGTTTAATTAGTTTTTTTAAAAATTAATTAAAAAATATTGAATATGAATTATTAAAAAAATAGAGTTGAATATTAAAATAGTTGTAAAATTGACATGATATCTAATATTCAATCCGTCTAGGTCGGCACTGAGGATTGGACCAATATGCAATTTAGATTTTGTGGCCATTTAAATAGTTGAATATTAATATCTGAATATGAATTATCGAAAAAATAGAGTTGAATATTAAAATAGTTGTGAAATTGACATAATATCTTATATATTCAATCCGGCCGGATGTAAATTTAGATTTTGTGGCCATATATATATTTTTTTCATTTATAATGAAATAAAAAAATGAGATAAATATATATATATATATATATATTTAATATGAAAAAGAAAAAAATGAAAAAATAAGATTAATAATATAATATATAATTAATTATACTATTATATTTGAAAATTGGGGCCTATGCAGCTGTATATTTTGTATTACCAATGTCGGTCCTGAATCCGTTGGATACATGGTCTAGAATCTTGATTGAGTATAACCGATGTATTATGATTGTATATTCGTTCGTAATTATCCTAATTTATTGTATTTATTTCTATTAGAGGTGACAATTCATTTAGGGTTGGCAAATTCGAGTTGATAGGCTGACGAGTTGAACGATATTAACCTAAACTTGACCGGCTTAGTATTTTCTGTCAAAATCTCTAACCTGAACCCAATTTGTTTATTTTTAATTAGTGTTGACCCCATTTAATTAAAAATAAATAGGATTTTAATTAATTTATTATATTTTTAACCTAATATTTTGTAGCTTAGTGGTTCAAGATTAATAAAACAAATTGTATTGGGTTATTAATTGAAATCTCATCAATAACATTTTTTTTAATAATTTATTTTAACTAAAATTTAGGCATTAAATTGTTTTTCCACCGAATGGGACAACCCAATTATTAAGGTCAACACTATTTGTAATCAACCTAAACCCGACTCAATTGATTTGACTCAACTCAAATCCACAATTGATTTAACTCGATGTAAATAATATTACATATCTCTATTTCATATGAACAATGAAGTTAAATCACAACGAACAAAAATAAATAAATGTGTGACTCCAACGGCAAAAAGCGACTTTCATAACTAGGAATAGGGATGACAATGGGTAGCTTACCTGTTGGGTAATGAAATACACATTCTTGAACCTGATCTTTATTTTATTACTCGACTCCGAACTCGGCCCGACGGGTATCTCTAGAGGTGTTCATCGGTTCGGTTTTCGGGTTATTCGAGTTTCTCGGTTCGATTTATTCAAAATTTTAATTTTTTTAGCCAATTTGAAAACCGAACTAAATTCGAATAAATTTTAGTTAAACCGAACCGAATTTGAATTTAATATTTGGTTCGAATAATTCGAATTTGTTTTTATTTTTTGGAACTAGCATAACTCAAAATAAATTGCACTAGCCAGGAATTAAACTAGTGTCTGTACTGTAGCAATGTACTATTCTACCACTAGACTACATATGCTTTTGTTTACTTTTTCTTTATTTGTATCCTCATCACCGATTCATTGGATACCCGATTTTTTTTACAAATACTCTTTTATCCAATTAAAATATGAATTTTTATTTATTATTTTCTAAATATACTAAATATTATAATACAAATGAAAAAATTATTTATTTGTATATTATTATGTTATAGAAGTTGAAAAATATTTACAGCTTTTGTTATTACAATAATGAAGTTCAACAAAAACTAGAAAGAAAAAAAAGATGAAAAAACACATTTTGTTATTAAAGAAGATTAAGAGTATTGAGAACATAAATTAAAATTACGAATGGGTTGGGGTGTGGTATAAATAATTAAATACTATATTTATTATAAATTTGTAATAATTGTATTGTCGCCAAATTTGAAAAGACATTTTAAATTTTACAAATATATATTTTTAATATTAAACATTTCAGGTATAGGGTTTGAGTTTTTTAAATTTTTACAAATATATATTTTTAATATTAAACATTTCTCCCCAAACTCGATCGAGTAATCCTTTTCACTTCATATCCCCGATCCCGATTTAAAATACCCGTACACAAACCCGACCATCGGATATCCACGAATATCGAGTACCATTGTCATCCTAACTAGGGATGTGTTGATGACTGCATAGTAGCGATGCACGGAACGACGAACCAATTCTGAAAAGGAAAAGAAAGTTTCGAACTTTTTGGATAGGGAAGAAAGTTGGAGCGAAAACGAGAAAAGAGTCAAGCTGAAACCTAAAGAAGACTTCGAATTTGTGAGTGAAAGGGCAAACACAAAACCTCGAAAATAAAAATTTAAATAGTTGATGAATTTTCGGTCATTTCAGGTCAACCCGATTTTGACTAGTTTATAATCAAGTTAGATGAATTGATCTGATTTCCTAAAAACACATTATCCAAATCTATTTATTTTTTTGAAAGGGTAAAAAGATTGTCTACCCTAATATTTGTCGTCTATAAATCTACTTAAAGTAGACTTAACATGATGTTAGGGTTGTGGAACATATATATTTTTTTCTGTAATTTGGCTTGTACTAACATCTACATGAGTATTTTTCTTGACGAATCAAAAGATCGCTTCAGTTCTCCGTATCTTTTTTCGATAAATCGTAACACTTTTGGTCTTAGCTTTTGAGAAAGTTCTATCATCACCATTGTTATTTTTCTTCAGATTTGTCATATATTTATTGTTCGGCTGAAGAAGAAGTATAAGTATATGACAAATCTCAAGAAAAATAACTCAACTCAAGACCAGACATGTTACGATTTGTCTAAAAAGATATGAGGAGCTGAATCTAACGGAAGTTATAGCGCCAAGGATCGAGGAAAGGGAAGAATGTTGATGCCAAAGCTAAAAAAGCAAACTTGGGTTCTGCTAAACTTTGAGGAGTGTTGTACCCACTGATAAAACAAAAGGGCAAAAGAATATAGATATGGAGGTTGATCAAGATGCTGTTCTTGTTGCTGTTGCTGCTGCTGCTATTCCATCCAAGACTGAACCGTTCTATAGACAACCAGAACCAGAAGGCTCGAGCTTGGAAAAAGAAATTGTGAAATACGGCTCATAACAGGTGCAAAGAAGTTAGAATTAGACAATAAGTTGGTGATTGGTAGGTTAGTTAGTATAGAATTAGGTTATAGTTTAGGGTCTGTTTGACTATGAAGATTTTTGTTTTTCTTGAATCCCTGCAGTGGGGAGATGCTGAGCATCACCAAGAGACATTGGAAAACTTGAGGGCTTCTTCTGAAAATTAGAGCTGCAAGAAGCTGTGTGCAAAGTACTGTGCATATTATTTAACTTTGTAAAATGTGATGGTGGTGCCTGTTTTCAATCTGATTGCTTGCAATGATGATTCTAATGATATAGTCATGCGTTTGCTTGCTGTGTCTATTTCAGGTTATTATGATGGATACAGTCGGTGCAGAATTGCAGGTTGTCGAAGTCAATTTCTCTTCAGGAGGAGGATGCTACTTAAAGTTGTTCTCACTACTGATAAAGGTCAAGAGACGTCTTCTTCTTCTGAATTGCTACCCATCAACTTCCCAGGATTGGCAAAGCTTGAGGAGGAACATTGTTCTGGATTGGAAAAGTTTAATCAGCATTGGTTGTGTTTTTACAGGCAATGAAGAAGGGAGAGGAGACACCATGTTTGCTTACAGGCAGTGAAAAATCTACTTCTGTTTGGCTAGAGGTAGTTTCTCTATCCCTTGATCATATCCATATTAGTTTTTTTGTGTCTATTGTTTTCGATAAAAGAGTTGATTTCTTTATCATGAAACTAGCTAGAGCTGAGGTTTTATCTGAGTTGATGAGCTGGTAGGATGATAATGCCGCGGTTATTTATTTGTTTGATGAAGTGAAAGGGGAGGAGGATGTAGTCTGTGTGATAAAGAACACTGCAACTTTAACTGGGTCACTATTCACCTTACATGCCTAGCAAGTTCACATCGATCTGCCTACATAAAGAGGTGGTGATTATGATTTGGAGGTTTGCACTTCATGTTTTGGAGTTTTACTTTGATTTCTCAGTAATGGTGCTTTAAACAATTTTTATATGTTGATTTCATGACTCATTTATGATATTTTACACAGTTTCTATATTTTGCTTCATGATAAGTCATGCTTTGCAATATTTTGGAATAAGAATAGGAATAACCAAGAATCTAAATCTGTTATTTTTTGCTTATGTCTACAAAGGCATTCCTGTTTCAAAAGGCTGCTCTTTACAAGTGTAACATGGCTGGAGCTACTGGTGTTGACAGTATGACTACGAATCTTAGACCAACTTGTGCTGAAGCTACTGGTGTTGCTAATGTTGTGCTGGACGGTGAGTAATTTAAGAATCTACATTTGTTATGATTTTTAGATTATCTAAAAAAATAAGCTGATTCATGATGAAAAAAATAATTTGACCATGATTGTGAGAGAAAGCCCTATACCAAATGAGAAGATAGTTACAATATATTATGGATTATGAGTTAGAAAATAATTTGTATATTAAATGAAGCAACAAAATCCATACTAGAATTTGAAAATCACGATCCAAAATATCAAACTAAAACTAAACTTTTATTTTAACTTTGCAATTTTCAGTTAGACCGTGAATGTGGAAAAATACGAGTTTTCAAATAGGCTCTCTGTGTTCCTAGATACACCTCCCTCCAAGTTTCCATTGTGAAGATACCTAAGCAATGATGACTCTTTTCATAACGATCCATGTGTGTCAATGGCGAACTCAGGACCGGGGACGAATGGATCGCAGTTCTTCCTGTGCACGGCAAAGACTAAATGGCTTGATAAGCATGTTGTGTTTGGACAGGTTGTTGATGGAATGGATGCTGTGAAGGCGGTAGGACTTCGAAGGCTGTTGTAATAGCTTATTGTGGTCAAGTTGTTGCTTAAATCTTTGGATGCTGCTTATAGATCTATCTATGATCTATCTATCGATTATGCTTTGATTTCATCTTCTGTTATTAATGGTTCTTGCTTTGTTTGCTAAGACTAAGAAACTGTACTGATATGCTGCTAAATTAATTGGTAGTTGTGAAAATAAACTCAAACTTTATTATTATTATCATAAATCATGATCCATGATCATATATAGATTACTTAGTTAAAAAGTTGAACTTATATTAATATTAAAACGTCCCGCGTTTATCAAATTTGGTGTTGAATTTAAAATATAAAGTCTTTGTAGCCTAGTTGGTTAAAGAGTTGTACGTGTTTTGTTAAGTTGCAAGTTTGAAACATACCTCTAGCATTTTTAATTTTATTTTTAACCGTTTTAAATTTATAAGTGGGTCAACCCAGAATCCGACCCAAGTATCCAAATTAACCACAGCTCTCGACCCGGCAATCCGAACACTTTAAAAATTAAGCATCATTATATATATATAGATTAGTTAGTTAAAAAGTTGAACTTATATTAATATTAAAACGTCCCGCGTTTATCAAATTTGATGTTAAATTTAAAATATAAAGTCTTTGTAACCTAGTTGGTTAAAGAGTTGTACTTGTTTTGGATACTTGGGTCGGATGTGGGTTGACCCACCTTTAAATTTAAAACGATTAAAAATAAAATTAAAAATGCTAGAGGTATGTTTCAAACTTGCAACATAACAAATCAAGTACAACTCTTTAACCAACTAAGATACAAAGACTTTATATTTTAAATTCAACACCAAATTTGATAAAAACGTTTTAATATTAATATAAGTTCAACTTTTTAACTAACTAATATATATATATATATATATATATATATAATGGATACTTGGGTCGGATTGTGGGTTGACCTACCCATAAACATAAAACGGTTAAAAATAAAATTAAAAATGTTATCCATATTTTTTTCACGGTTTTTATATTATTAATCGTGCAAATGCACGGGGCTAAATGCTAGTTAGAATAAAAACTAGAGAGATGTTGAAGATATGAGTTGAAATAAGGTTGAAAGAAGATAAAAAATAAAGAGTAAAGATTAAAATCATGACTTTTGAAAGAGATAAACTTATTAAAAATGATTTGGCCAATTGTGTAGTTTTGGATAAAAATATATATATATATATATATATATATTTATTGTAGTGATGGTTAAGACGTGGAATTTGAAAAGTCATTTAAATTTTGACAATATATATTTTTTTAATATTAATATATTCGGATATTGGGTTTGGGTTTCCAACTATTCTCATCTCGAACCCCAACCTGATCGAGTAACCTTTTTCACTCATCACCCCGACCTTGATTTAAAATACCCAAACTCGACCATCATATACCCATGAGTATCGGCTATACGGATACCCACCGTTATTCCTATAATCATTTATTTAAAAAATCAAAAAAAAAAAAATACATTAGATTTTAATTAGGGCAAAAGACTTTGCTATAATAAAATGAAACAACGAACATCAAACTTAAATAAAGCAATAAACTGCCTACAATCAATTATTTAGCTATTCAAACCATATAAACAATCATAAATTTCAGCGCTTTAAATCTTGAAAGTCGCGTGACTTCATCATACCTTATGGACCATTCTTCGTATACTTCCCATGTCTCCGGGGTTGTGGAAATACTTATTCATGAATGAATGAGAGCATGACCATCGAACACTATGTCACCCAAAATTTGATCCACGCACCTCCTTATTCTTGAATAGACTCGTGCATTCTTTTCAATCCAAATTTGATAGACAATGGCACCAAAATAACATTTAAAGACATTAGCGAAAAACGTCATACCTTTAGCCTTGATGTCGCTAACTCTTTAATATGGAACCAACTAGCGGGAATTCGGGAAAGTTGGCAAGTCTCATAGATTTAACTAATCTCCTCTAAATAATAACAACAACATGGTTATTTACCAAATAAATGAGCAATCGACTCATTACCATCCAAACACATCTAATACTCGAAATTTCCATAAATCTGCTCACCCGATCTCTTGTCATTAATCTTTCTCGAAACGCAAGCTAAAGAATAACTTGATGCCGAGGTATAATTTTTGACGACTAAACCAAACTCTTGACCAAGCAACATAATTTTCTCTAGCCTGAACACAATCCAATGCTAAAAAAGAGTTAAATTTACCATTGACTTCCACTCTCCATCTATTTCCTCGTAAATATTTGTCTTAGCAGTGTATCCCAAACATCACTCCTCACCTCACTAACATTCGCCAGTTTACAATTCCTTCTAATACTAGCCCGACCAAATTCCACTTTTTTTTGATAATAAGTTGGTCCTCAGTCCATGGATCATGCCAGAATAATGTACCTTCACCATTATCTAAAGAGATTTCGAACAACTTTTTCGCACTCCACTGCAATTTCAGAATTTTTTTAGTGACCACACTATTTCTTCTTTAATTATGCACATCTATATACTTGCCGATCGAAGGCCACACTTTATTTAATTGAAATATAATATATTATGCTTTTTAATTATTATTTCTAATTGTGCTATTACATACATCAATTTTACCAAGGATTACAACAAATTGAAGACAATATTACTTAGAAAATTATCTACTACTACTAATGATCAAAAGGTTGTTTCCATGGAAGACATTGAAGATTAGAACAAGATAACTCAAGTTTAATTCCAGTGCACTCTCCTTTAGGTCCATCACAACAATTACAAATCATCCCCATAGATTCCAACCTCTTCAACAATCCTACATATCATTAATTTCATCTCATAAATAAACACCAACAATTACTTAAAACATATATATAAACCAATGAAAAAAATACTAACTTTGTTGAGGAAAGAAAGAAGTAGGTCTAGATTCTACAACCCATGATCTGTTTGAAGTAGTAACCAGAAGAAGTAAGATGAAGAAGACGTAGTTCATCTATCTTAATTCAACCTGCACCAATGATTGTTGTACTAATTATATATATATATATATATATATATATATATGTGTATATATATATATAAAAAATTAAAAATCTAGAAGGGTATGAAAAATTAAGTGGCCAATAATGGAGGCTAGTGAAGCTTCTAGAAGGTTTTAATGAAAAAGACAATAATATGGTGGGCTGCCACACGTTTTCCATTTTCTTACGTTACCTTACGGGATAAGTCGACAATTGATTAATGAATGGTTGTTATATTCAACTTTCTGGCCCACTGGTTTTTATTTTTTTGTATTGATTTTCACACTATAATTTCAATTTTATTAAGAAAAATAATATATGATGCTTCCATATTTATTCCAAGTGGGGGGACTGACTAAAGATAAAGACTAAATAAAGAAGTTAGTCTTATATATAATGATTATTTAAAGCTAGTTTGATGTTTGTTTTTATAAAAACCCAACTACTTCTTTTATTTTATTTCTTTTCAATCATTTAAATAAAATATTAAAAAATTTATTTTATTTTTCTAAAATTAAAAATTTTAAATATAAAAGTTATTTTAGAGTAATTCAACCAATTAATTTTTTTTTTTAAAAAAAACATATTTATTTTTATTACTTTCTCTTTTTTATAAAAAAAATCTAATGAGTTCAAAATAACCCAACATCAAACAAGATCTTAATGGAAATAATTAAATATGACTTATATTATTTGGATAATTGAACATTTAAAAAAAAGAATGCATTAAGAGTAGAGTTTGGTTAGGCCCGTTGGGTTGGTCTGCCTCGCCAAACAGGTTGAGTTGAAATATTAGCAACCCATTTGAAAGGGAGCCTACACAAGTTAGCCCGCTTGGGTTGCGGGCCTAGGGTGGGTCGAGCTTGGGTTGGCCCGCGGGTTGACAAAAAAAATCTAATTTGATTTATAGCCTTATAGACATATGTCGTATAGTCATAACTTTTTTCTCTCTCAGGCATCAGGCATCAGTCAATACTTCGTCCATCGATTGCCGACTACTTAATTATTTGTTCCGCCTTTCTTCTCTTCGTTCTCGCTTTTAAGGGTTCGTGTATTCAAACTTGGTTCCACTCCTCCTGAAAATGTGCAGGCTCTTCTTTGTACTCGCAATTGGTTACATGAATATGCTATCGGTAATTTTATTTACAAATTTTTAATTATGTCCTTGACTTATTTGTGACTTTGTGACTTCATATATTAGTTTATTTTGATTTAAATTTTTAACTATCTTCATTTTTGTGTATTTCATATGTAAATAAAAATCAAGAAGGCAACGTAATAGTTACATCAATATTGTCCAAGCAAGGATCAAATGTTTTAGAGAATACTGATGCAAACATTGAAGAAAAGACAATGAAAGAGAAAGATTTGCCATTATTATATCTCGATTGATGATATTTAAAAAATGTTGACTTTACTTCAAATTTTATTTTATGAAATTTCCAAATTGTAGTTATTTTGTTGAGCTATTTGGTCAATTAATGTGTAACGATAGACAAGACTCTTGTTTGATGTGTATTATGACTATTTGCATATGTTCTTGAACTCTTATTTTTTAGAATTATTAATGATTTTTATTTGTAGTGAGACAACCAGCGGGCTGACCCGCTTAACCCGCAACTCACCTTGGGTTGGGTTGGAGATTTTCAACCTGTTGAGATGGTGGGTCGGCCCGTCGTCGACCCGCCAAACGATGGGTTTTGGTGAGTAAGCCCGCCTCGCTATGGGTTGGCCCGTTTTACCGCTCTACTTGTTTGACATTGAGTTATTTAGAATTTTTTTATTAGTTTTTTAGAAAAAATAGAGTAATGATAGGGGGAGCGAAAGTTTTGCAGCGAATGTGTAGCGAAATGATGTGGAAGGGTGATTAAGCCAAATGACTAAGCATAATTTTAAATATTTATTTATCTCTCTCATATTCATTAATAACTTATCTTTCTTCCCTTTATTAATAATTTATTTTTTATCTCTTCAATTTTATATGTTTATATATTTTACTATTTAATTTTTTTATTTATAAAAAATTAGAATAAAAATAGGAATAATAATAAATCAAATAAATAAATAACAAAATAAATATATATATTAAATATATATTATATTTGATAAATATATAAGAGAATATAAAAATTCTTAATTTTTTTAATTAATTATTTCTCTTCTCTATTAATATACATGCGTTAATAATTTATTTATTTACTTTCAAATAAGAATTTATTGTTTTTAAAATAAGTTATAATAAAAAAAATTATTGTTTTTAAAATAAGTTATAATAAAAAAAATAAGAATTTGTTACATCTAACTGAATCCTATCCTACGTACTAATATTTAAAATAAATATAATTCAAATTATCCATTATTACTATTGAACCTAAATAAAAAAAACACTTTATAACAAGAGTTAACCCAATATGATAATATAAAAGGAGATAATATATAACCGTTTGAGTTAATTGATTAAATTTAAAATATATATTATAAAAAATAAAAAATAAAAATAGAGAGGGTGAAAAATAATTAATTAAAAAATATAAAAAAAATTATATTTAATTTTTTATTCTATTAAATATATATTTATTTGAAAATATATATTTTTGCTATTTTTTTATTTAATTTATTATTGTCCCAATTAATATTTAAAATAAATTATTAATAAAGATTAAAGATATAAAATATAAATTATTAAGTAAGAAAAGAGAGAGAAATTATTAATAAACATGAGAGATAAATAAATATTTAAAGTTATAATTAGTCATCTGCCTAGTCAGCATTCCACATCAGTTCGCTACACATTCGCTGCAAAACTTTCGCTCCCCCTATCATTACTCAAAATATTTAATGAATAATTAAGTTATTTGCATATTTAATTTATGGAATTACTAATTTATTATAAATAAAATTTTGTAAAAATCTAAATATTATAAAAAAAAGTAAAAATATTTTAATAAATATATTTAATGATTTTCATCGTAGTTGAATAATTTGTTCCATAAGTTAAAATTACTGTCATGTTTAATTATTAATATTTTTTTAATTGATTAGTTGTTTTCTTGTCATTTGTTCATATTTATTAGATATAACTTAAATGTTTTCTTATTAATTAAATATTCAAATACAACTTTGAAAATAATGAAGTTTAACCTTATTTAGTTAATAGATTATGGCTATATATTGTTCTAAATTTATATTGTTAATGGGAGGTGAAAGAGAGAATAAGAGATTGATGTGTCCCTATATTGAAAAAATGATAAAGAGTGAAAAAAAGAAGAAAGAAGGAAAATTTTTTTTTTTATTATTTGTTCGATCATTCATTTGTCACGTCATTTTCTCTCTCAGTCAATTTCTCGTTACTAATTATTTATGGTGTTTTGTTTAGTGTTTTAAATTCTCCTATTTTTGAAGCCTAAAAAGTAAATATATATTTTAGTTTAATTTGAACTTAATTTTAAAATTAACTAAGAATGAAATATCTGCAAAAATCTTCCATAGTAGATGTTATATTTGCATATATGCCATCAGTGAAGTTTGCCCTCTTTATCCTATTTTTACTAAAAAAAAAAAAAACAAATAATTGTTTATAATTAGATATTTAGTATCTCTGTTATTTTCAAATAAATTAGGCCTTTTATATGAGAGATTGTCTAGTGTGATTAAAAATAAGAAATCAGTGTTTGTTTTTTAAAAAAAATTATTACGAACTTTATAATTATATTCTCCACTTTTAGTAAAACAATTTGATTGAAAACCTCAATAATCAACTATCAAACATGATACATTTGGTCTTTTAGACCAAAACAATTAAAATGTTATTTTAATTAATTTTTAAACTTTTAAGATTTTAAAGAAGTTAATGAATCTAGTTACATTAGTTAAATTTTTATAATTTAAAATTTATAATTTTAAAATTTTACAAATATAAAATAAATGCTTATTCAAACAAATGAATTGGTGTAATTATTTTAAATTAATTGTATAAATAATAATAATATATAATTAATATTTTATTTTGAAATAAACTTTTAATTTTATAGTTTTACAAATGAGATAATTTATTGCCTTACACAATTTTTTTTTTTTAATTTAGAATATTTGTTTTCTTCTTCTTCAATTGTCTTTTATGGTTTGGTTGTGTTTAAACTATTCTAGTTTTTTTAATATTTTATGGATCACTATTTTTTTTTTTTATTGACTTTTTTAGATATGATTTGCTTATACAAGAGTGTTAACTTTGCAGGTTAGAAGTCATTTTTTTTTATAGAGAATGAAAATTATTTGTATGTTTTTTTCATAATTTAATCCTAAAAAAAAAATGCCAACTCAACCCCAATATTAAGAAAAAAAAAACAATAATATTGAAAATATTCTCAAACATTTATCAAAACAATTAGAGTTAACGTTTGAATTGGTTTCTTTTATTATTTTAACATGTAATTTATATGTCTCTTCTTTATGCTATTGTTGGGACCCATTTTTACAACTAGCTTGCATAGCTGTAATGTTTTTCTTTCTAAGTTAATTGACTTAGTCTTCAATTTTTTATTTTTAATAAAAGTTAACATTTTAAAAAAAAATTGATTGGATCAAAACTATCAAAATGAAAGGCATTATATTTGCATTAATCTGATAATGTTTTATATGAAATTTTTTTATTTCCATTCATTTGGTTATAATAACAATTCAAAAATCTAAACACTTGCACTAAAAGTGTTTGATTCATACAGTAAAACTTCGATAAATTAATAATTTTTTTTAGTCCCGACTCGGGACCATTAGAATAAATTAATAATTCGTTAAATTTATAAGATAATATATTTTTATTAATGCATATAAGTCCCATATAATATATAAATTAATAATTTCATATTAAATCAAAATTATAAATATTTATTTTAAGGTGTACTTTTATAATAAGATTCTAATTTAATTTGTTTTTTTTTTTAAATTGATGTCTCCTTATACTTCATCTTGAATCCTTCTTAATACATTATGGAGTTGTGGCGTACTGTGTTCACAAAAAAAAATTACACAATGTAATTATTGTTTGAAGGACATTATTTCGTGAGATTGGAGTCTGTAATGTAATTATATTCATGAATTTAAATTCATGCAACTATAATTTAATTACATTCAGAAATTTATTTAATTTACTAAAATTTATGAATATCTCGATAAATTAATAAATTATTAATTTATCGATTAATTAATATTTCGATTAATTAATAATTTTTTCAGATCGGGTATTAATTTATCCAAGTTTTCCTGTAATTTCATATGCCCAGCCCAACTGTTAACGCGGATTTTTTAAACATGTGTTTGATAGAAGATTTTTTTTTTTTTTTTTAAATTTGGGATATTCCAAGTGATAGTTGATCAATATAATTGACATATAAAGTGGGAAATTCTTTGGAAGGAATTGGAAACAAAAATTGTGGAGAATGTTAAAATTGTTGAAGAAGACCCGGAATGGAGCTTGGGATTACAATTCTATGAATAAAAAAATTGAGAAGAACTTGAAAGACTTTCAATTGAAAACAACCGAAAATGAAAAAAAAAATCAGATTTGAGTCATTTATTTTTTAAGGTACGGTAGTAATCAGGTGACATGTTTAATCTAATTAATAAACCGATCATTCAATTTAAAAAAAAAAACAAATCAAATTTATGTTTGAAGTTTTGACACAAATGACTAAATATTGTCAACTCCGTATCAGTATCAGTATCAGTATCAGTATCAATCCATCCGAAACTTGATCGGAGTTACCGCATTAGTTTTCCTATTTGCCAACCTGCATATTAGTTTAATGGGTATCCAATTAAAAAAATTAATTGAGGGAGTTATTAGTTATTACAGCTTTCATGGGGAGTTATTAGGAATAGATTAGTTATAATAAAATCATCTAAGTGAATTTTTTTATTAAGGATAAAAGAAAATGGTTTAAAGTTTAGTGGGCTGTGTATCTTCATAATGATTGGGCCTATTCTTTTTTAGGGGATTGCATCTGCCCCCAAATCAGGGATGGCTATACTGAAGTCTGCCCGCTGGCCCACCCAGTATATATAATAGCATCCATTTAAGTAGTCCATAAGTCATATAATTCATTAAGTAGATAATTCATTTTTTATGAAGAGAGATAATATTTTTTTAAAACTATTTATCTAACTTTTTATTATAATAGTTTTGTTTTGTTGACCTAATTTAAGTATTCAAATTATAATTTTTTTTTATTTGTGTTAAGTATTATAGTTTTCTTTGCTTGAAAACCCTAAGTCCCATCTTAACATGTTGCAACCTCAAATCATAAATTTCAGCTCTTCCACAATTAGAAGAAAAGAGAAAACCCTCTTCTTTGTAAGAAAATTATTTGAAATTTGATTATTGATGTTTAATATATTATTTTAATTTTCTCATAAGTTTTCATTTATAATGATTTTGTTTTAAACAGAAAGCACCAGTGGTCTAGTGGTAGAATAGTACCCTGCCACAGTACAGACCCGGGTTCAATTCCCGGCTGGTGCATTGTTCTTTTTGCAAATATTTTTTCCCGTTTCATATTTTACCTTTATCTATGGAGATTTGAAGACTGTTTTTTTTTTAATCTTCTTAATATTGTATTTACCTAGTGAAGACTTGGGAAACAAATATTCTAATGTCTTTAGGTTGTTAGTGAATGAAGTCATGATCATTTTGTCTAATTAAGCTAATTATGTCTTTGTGGAGGATAGATTGAGATTAATGGACTATCCATAAATGCATTCTTCAATCTGTCAATTAATTTTCTCTAGTATTTCCAATTCATTGTAATTTCAATTTTATTAAGAAAAATAATATATGCTGCTTTCATATTTATTCCAAGTGGGGGAATGACTAAATACAAAGAAGTTAGTCTTATATATAATTACTATTTAAAGCTAGTTTGATGTTTGTTTTTTCTTTTTATTTATTTAATTAAAATATTAAAAAATATAAAATTTAAATTTTAAATACAAAAGGGTATTAAAGTGATTCAACCAATTACAAAATTTAAATAACTTATTTAATTTTATTACTTTTTCTTTTATAAAAAATCTATTAAGTTCAAAATAACCACATCAAACAAGATCTTAATGGAATTAAGGTTATTTTAAAAAAGAATGCATCTCAGAGCTTGTTTGACATTGAGTTATTTAGTGTTTTTTATTAGTTTTTTTAGAATAAAAATTATTTCATGAATAATTAAGTTATTTGAATATTTAATTTGTTGAAATACTAATTTATTATAAATAAAATTTGGTAAAAATCTAAATTTTATAAAAAAAAAAATATTTTAATATTTTAAATAATAAATTAAATGATTTTATCATGCATCATAGTTGAATAATTTGTTTTATATGTTAAAATTACTGACATGGGCTGCAAATGAGTCAAGCCGCTCGTGAACTACTTGCGAGTCGCTCGATCAAAGCTCGACTTGAGCTTAACTTTGATCGAGTTCGAGCTAAGCTCGAGCCGGCTCATTTAATATTCGAGCCGAGCTCGAGCTCATATAATACTTGCTCGATGGTTTTTCGAGTTTTTTCGAGCCTGATAATATATAATATATTTATTTAATATTAAAATTTAAATTTAAAACAATACCCACAATTCACATTATTATATTCTATTATCATAAAACAAAACCCTAATTTCTAATGTATCAATCCTAAATGACTCTTCATCTCTTCTTCTTCTTCTTCTTCTTCTTCTTTTTCTTCTTCTTTCTTCCGTCTTTACCATTTCTTCTTCTTCCTCCTCCGTCTTCACAATTTCTTCTTCTTCTGTCTTTATTATTTCTTCTTTCATCTCCATCATTACTTTCACTCATTCATAATAGATTAATACATTTTTTTATGTTATCTCTCATCTACGCTCTTTCTCTTATTCATTCATAAAAAGCTTACGTAAATTAAAATCTATTTTTATTTCTACTGTAACTATTGCTCCTACTTTTACTTTTAGATAACCTTGATTTTTTTTGTATTATGAAAAACTTGTACTTATATAGATCGTCAATAGATCTATATAGTAAAACAGTATTATATATATTGATCGATTAGTCAAGAACAAAATAAGTTTAAGAAGTGTTGGATAAATATAGAAAAAAACTATTTTATATAATAGTTTACAATTTATATTAGGGTTAGATTGATGATAGAAAAAAGGGCAGATAATATTATATTATATATAATATCAAAAGAGATAAAAATGTTAACATATTATATATAATAAAAGATAAAAAATGTTAGTATATATTTTGTATATAATATGAAGAGATAAAAAATGTTAGTACGTATATATTATATATAATATGTTGAGAGAAAAAATGAATTTACAAGATTAATAATATATAAATAAATTAATATATTTTTGCTATAAATAAGTTAATAAATTCTTATTATATTTGTACCCAAATAATTTATATATATATAATAATATTTAATAGAAGATAAGTTGAATTTATTTTTGTGGTGTCTACTCTTAAAGTAAGTTAAATTTTAATTATTTGTTTTAACATGTATTTTTTATATTAATTATTTTTAAACTTAAACATTTCATATTATTAAATGTATGTAGTTGTATTTGTGTTATGCTCGAAGAACGTGACTTAAAAAATATTAATATATTGAATGTTCGAACAATTTATATAGTTTTATACTTTGATTTTAGAATTTTATATTTTAGAATTTTGATTAGTAACGGTGGTACGATGCTTTTTGGATTATCTTGTTTTTGAAATTTTAAATAGTTATGATTGTTTCATATTTTCATTTTAAAATATTTTGTTTTAAATGTTGAACATGTATGAAAATTTGATATTTTCATTTTGAAAATAAATTTTAGTTTGAGTTTGAGTTCGAGCTTTTCGAGTCGAGCGAGCTTATAGGTAAATAGTTGAGTCGAGTTCGAGCTCAAATTTATAAACTTGTTCGAGTTCGAGTTTGAGTTGATCTAATAACTACTAAATCGAGTCGAGCTCGAGCTCAAACAAGTTTGAGCTCGACTCGGCTCATTTGCAGCTCTATTGTCATGTTTAATTGTTAATAAATTTTTATAATTGATTAGTTGTTTTCTCGTTCTTTGATAAAAGAGAATGACGTGGCGTAATTTTATTGGTCGAAAAAATAAATAATTTATCTATTTTACTTTTTTTTCTCACCCTCTTCTTTTCCTCTTTTCTTAATAGATGTGGCTATGTATTATTTTAAATTTATAGTGATATGTTCCTGATTTCTAATTATTTATTTTTGAGTTCGAATCATAATCAGGTCGATTTGTTTAACCTAATTAATAAACTGGTCAAACTCAAATCGACTTGAAATGATTTAAAGTAAAACCGTCAACCCATTTCTTTTGTATGAATTTGTGTTTGTCATTTCATACTAATTTGAAATGAAGGGAATTTTGATTTAACTTCATTATTTTTTATGTCATTTTAATCTGAAATAAAGAGATATAATATTATTAATATCAGGTTAAATCAGGTTGAGTCAAGTCAATAGAATCAGATATGGTCAACTACAAATAAGCATATCAAATTTAGGTTCGAGATTTTGACTCAAATTACTAAACATTGTCAAGTTCATATCAGTATCGATCAACCCGTCAACCCGAATTTGACATGAGTTAGATTGGACACTAAATCAATTTATCGAGACCAAAAAATAACTAAAACTAACGAAGCAAGCATAAATTCTTTCCAAATAATCAAAATAAAAGGCAGTTTCATTATGGTGGTGCAAACATTCTTCTAATCAAATTCTTCTTGTTTATTTAATGAATTTATGATTTGGCCCGAACTATTCATAGATTCCCACGTGTTACACTGGTTTTTTTCTTAAAAATATAGCTTAATATAAAATAAATACCTTCAAAAAGAGTTCACATCTAAACTAAATAACTATATTAATAAAATTTCAGAAGTTAGGCTTGTTATTCAAAACGTGCTCATTTTATTATTTTTTCTTTTATTTTTATTTTTATTGGATATCCAATTTAAAAAAATTAATTAAGGGAGTTATTACAGCTTTCATGGAGAGTTGTTAGGAATATATTAGTTACAATAAAATCATCTTAAGTGATTTTTTTATTAAAGATAAAAAAAATGGTTAAAAGGTTAGTGGGCCGTGTATCTTTATAATGATTGGGCCTTTTCTTTTTAAGGGGATTACTTCTGCCCCCAAACCAGAGGTGGTTATACTGAAGTCTGCCCGCTGCCCAGTATTATTCTGGACTATGACTCTTTTTTTTCTTCTTTCTTTTTCTTAATTATTTTAAGCATCCATATATATATATTTTTAATTATAATTTTAAACCTTAAATACATATTATTATTATTTTTATTAAATTTATCAAATCTCAGGGACATGGTCTAATCATGAGGGTAGTATTTTATTATTGTGTTGGATCCTAAGTTTTTTTGGATTTATTCTTTGTTACTGGCCCAAAAGCCATAATTTATCAAAACGAGGAGGCCATAGAGAAAGTCTTTTTGTCTCGAACTTCGTGAAGAACTCCATTCTATCTCTCCCTCGTTACGAACAACAAAGTGGGGCGACGAGAGAGAAGGCAAATAAACCCCACTGCCGCCCGAACGGTTTCCCAAAGTAATCTTGTTTGACGTTTACTTTCCCAAACTAACCTAGTTTGTTCATTCATTCCCAAACTAACCTAGTTTACTATTCAAACTCAATTTTTATTTATTTTTTATATTTAAAATTTATTATATATAAAGTTTATATTTTGATATATATTTTAAATTATTATTTATATAAATTAAATTATTTATATTTTGATATATATATTTTAAATTATTATTTTTATAAATAGATTATTTATATTTTGATATATAATTTAAATATAATTATTTTTTATAAATTTGATTATTTGTATTTTAATATATATATATATATTTACATTTCAATTATTATTTATATAGTATATTAAATATTAAATAATTGTTGAATACTAATACATTTAAAATATTTTAACCATAACAATATAATAATTAAATATTTGCTTTTTTAAATTTATCAATTATTTATTAAATATAATAAAAAGATTATCATATTTTTAAGATTAAAATATTAATTTAAAATGTTATTATATTTAATAAATAATTGATAAATTTAAAAACGTTTGCATGAATATATAATTATTATATTATTATAATTAAAATATTTTAAATTTATTAGTATTTATATTATTATATTTAAAATATTTATCAATTATTTATTAGAATGTTAAAGAGAATATTTATTATATATATAAATAATAATTAAAATGTAAATATATATATTAAAATATAAATAATCAAATTTAAATTATATATCAAAATATAAATAATTAAATTTATAAAATAATAATTTAAAATATATATTCAAATATAAATAATTTAATTTATAAAAATAATAATTTAAATTATATATCAAAATATAAATAATTTAGTTTTATATATAATGTATTTTAAATATAAAAAGAATAAATAAATAAAAAAAAACCGAATTTGAATATTAAACTAGGTTAGTTTGGGAATGAATGAAAAAATTGGTTAGTTTGGGAAAGAAAATACCAAACAAGGTTACTTTGGAAACTATCCCTGCCGCCCGCTAACAAGTATATCTAAGGTGGGAATTATGAGTTCCGGTAGAGATTAAGATAAAAAAAAGTGATGAACCCTGTTTTTCATTACATCCTTACACGGACCTCAAATCTGAAATCCGCTGTAACGACATCAAGCACGAGACGGCGGTCAATCGACGGCTATAAGTCGGGTGGTACCCGAGACTGCATCCAATACTACTTTATATTTTAATAACTGAAAAGATGAGATTAATATATATATAATATATTTTTTTGGTTTAATTATATATATAAATATTACTTTTTAGTTTAGCTAATTTTTTATTATTAATAATTCAGTTTTGTTGACCTAATTTAAGTGTATCCAAATTATTATTTATTTGTTTGCGTTAAATATAAATATTTTTTTTTTGTCTGAAAAATTCTAAGTCCGTCTTAATAGGGCCTGCTGTCCCAATATATGTCATATTCTTAAAATTATTTTAAGATCATATAAAGAATAATTTATTATTAAGAGATAAAATTTTAAAGTGATTTTAAGAATGAGACAACCATTGTGACATGCCTGAACACCCCCATTTTAACATGTTGAAACCTCAAATCATACAATTCAACCACAATTAGAGAAAAGAAAGAACCCTCCACTTTGTAAGAAAATGCTTTGAATTTTGATTATTGATGTTCAATGTATTATTTTAATCACTTCTCCACCTTTCTTTTAAAACTTGTATTATATAATATAATATTTTTGTATAACATATAGCACCAGTGGTCTAGTGGTAGAATAGTACCCTGCCACGGTACAGACCCGGGTTCAATTCTTGGCTGGTGCATAGTTCTTTTTGTATTTTTTTTTTTCATTTTACCTTTATCTATGGAGATTTGAGGGATCTTTTGAAGAATTTTACATTTATCTATGGAGATATGAGGGATCTTTAAAGACTGTTTTTATCTTCTTAATATTGTATTTACCTAGTGAAACAAATATTTTAATGTCTTTGTGTTGTTAGTGAATGAAGTCATGATCATTTTGTCTAAGTTAATTATGTCTTTGTGGAAGATAGATTGAGATTAATGGACCATCCATAAATGCATTCTTCAATCTTCCAATTAATTTCTCAAGTATTTCCAATTTATCGTGGCCATTCCACCGCTAATGTGTTGATTATTATCTTTAGTTAATGCAAATTAGAATTAGTGGATGATTACATCGTCCACAAAGATGATCGAGAGCGAGTATCCAATTAGCTCGCTCGATCGAGGAGTAAAAATGATGCCTGAATTTACTGTCTGTGTTTGTGGTGCTAGTTTCCTTGATTGATTGCTGATTTTAACTAAGTATTTTTTTTGTTAGATTATTTAATGCTGGTCAAAATGTTAATTTAGGTCCACTATAGGCTTTAAGTGTTAGGATAATCATGTTGGTGGATGCTCCTTGCCTACCATTATCTACAACATACTATTATATCTCACTGACCTTATGTTTGCCATCACCTTTTATATTTCATTTTGTAATGCCCAAAAAACCGAGAAGGTTGTAGAAGTCATCTCCTTAGAATTAGTAACGATCACTCGTAACGTCATAACACACTATCTTCGTTCTATTATGATTTGTGAAAATAAAGTAATACTTTTCCAAATAAACTTAGTCACACATTTGCATTAGGGTTACTTTGGGGTCACTACAACCTAATTCAGTATCTCCTCCTTGTATACTTGATTATCATTTACTATTCCAAAATAGTACTATTCTCTTTTGCCTTTTTTTTCATTGACTTAGCTTGGTTGTGGTGTCACATATGATGAATTGAAGCTGAAATCTACCTAATTTGTTGCTGTAATGTTGTATTGTCATTGAAAAATGGTATCTGAATCATTGAACAAGTAATTAGTTGCTGTTTATCTTGTGGAAAGTGGAAGATCATGCATGTTGTTGGTCAACAAACTCTCATTTTCTTTTGTCTTTCTCAATTGCTTTCATTACTTGATCATCACTCAGGCTATACTTTTTTCATAGAGGATCTTTTTTCCAATTCATTGAACCTTTTCCACACTCAATTGTTGCTTATTAAAACCCACATGTTTTCAAATCGTTTCGCTATGAATGCATAAAAGATGAATGGTCCCCACAATCGTAGGTCGATGGCTCATAAAAGCGAGGAAATGAGAAAATTGTTTTCATCATGTAAGCCTTTTTACATATATTATTATTCCCTTTATTTTGGTTATTCTTAGCTTTTCTCATACAGAATCATAACGCATTAGGTGGTACATGTGGTGCTTGGCTTTTAGCCTTCTTCTTAGTGGAGTCCCATCTTTGTGAGGCTGAGCATATGAGGGTTGGTGGACTCCATCATACTTTTCTTTATAGATTTGAATTCCACATATAATTTATCAATAGATTTATAAATTTGTGTCACACTTTTTTTTTTTGAAGTTCTATACGATAATTAAGAGACGTTAAAGGGAAAAACACTATAAAAAAGGGCAAACGAGAAACTCAACGAGTTTTAAGGTCTTTCAATAGAGCAATCAAATTCACGATAGGGTGAGTATGAAGCAATCTTCAGTCAAACTGCGTATGCTCGTGATAATAGCACTATAAATAAATGAATTGACCAATTTTGTTAAATGTTAATTCTTTGATTAAGTTTGAGCCAAATAATCCATAATAAGAATGATAAATCATTGTTTCAGGAATTCTACCTTTTAACTAGCTAAGGATGATAATTGGGCAAATTGGGATGATAATTAAATTTATCATCGTAGTCCCATTCTACTTAAAATTTTTTTTTACTATCATCATCGTCCCTTCGGTTTCGTAGAATTTCACGAGGCACCGTTTATACGATATTTTCTTAAAAAAAATTATAATAAAAGTCTATAAAATAATATTTTTATATAATATATATTGAAAATTCATTTATTATAAATATATAAACTTAACTCTTTTAAAACATGAAAAGTAAATAAATATACTCGTGAGTTATATAATTCATTGTGTTATTAATGATCGGGGCGAATCGAGGTCGGAGACACAAATATCATCTCCACCTCATCCCGACCAACTACCGCGAAAAGAATTATAGTTTTCATCTTATTTTAAATCTCTCTAATTCAAAAATCCCAACAAGCATTACCACCGATTTATAGTCTAGACATAACCTAATAAATATGTGACATAACTTGGTTTAGAATCATTGTATTTTCATGTGTAATAGTGTATAAATCCACATTTGGACTATACATAGTTGACAGAATGATGTTTACACAAAAATGGACTAAATACCCTTGTTTTTTTAAATGAATATCCAGCACAAACTTTGTCATGCGTTAATGATAACTTAATTCAAGTTTCATGATTAAAATATTTGAAGTCAACTCACAAGTGCTCGGAGGAATACAAGTGGTGGTAGTTTGTAAAAATTATTTGTTTTGAATTGTCTTGACTGTCAAAGATTTAGCAATTTATTATTACATTAAGTCTTCAAATTTAGTATATTAAATTAAATTAAATTATTGAAAAGGATAACTCGATTGGATCTAATCAAATCCAATCCCATTATATATCCAATAAATGGGAGAGTCATCTGCCATTTAATTCTACTTAATTACCACTAACTTTCTTCAACTAACCTTATTTTATAGTCAATTTACTAATAATTGTAATTTATATCATTCAATGCCATAAATAAGTAATTTAAGTATCAATAGTCATGACTAAAATATTAAAAAAATTTGAATTCAATTATTATTAAAAAGGTTTTAAATTGAATTAGGACAATAATGATTGATTCTTGTTAAACTTATAAATTAAAAATAAAATAAAATAAAAAGAGTTATTTCAATGTAAAAACACTCCACTCACAAATGCAATAGGACTTCAAAGGAAAATCTGTCTCTTATCTCTATCTCTATGCACTATATATTATTATAATAATAATAGTGTGATTATTTTAGGTTTCTTTCGTATCTCCTCTCATACCTATCCAAATCTTCTAGGTTTTTCTTTAAAAAATGCTCATTTTGTTGTTGGTAGTTGAGTGAAGCCAATGAAAAAAAAAAAAAATACTAAAATATCAAAGACTCCAAGAAAAGCCCTAATGGCTAATGTATTAAGCCTAAAGGTTGGGTCGATCTTTTGGGATAAATTTTCAATTTTGACATACTTTTCGGCTATATTTAATCAATACTTTATATCAGACGGATTGAATATATCAAATATTTGGTTGGTGTGACAATTATTTAGATGTTCAGTCATACATATATTAAATAATTAATATTCGATATATTTTAAACTAATTTAAAAAAAATTCAAGAATAAAAATATAACTGCAATAACAATTTCAAATCATTTTTTTTCTAAGATAAAAACGTAAAATCAAGTATATCTGTAAAATTTTAATCCTAACGTTAATTAATGTATTACAAACGCGACTCAGATTTGTTTGATTATTTGAAAAATCCATATATTCGGTCATACTACATCGACTATACTCAATCAATAATCTACATTCGGCCTTATAATAATCTACTGATTAAATATTTTTCGATTCAGATGGGATATGTATAACAATTGAACGGATTTCACTCCTAATTATAAACTCAATTAGTTCATAATATATCATACAAAGAAAAACGGAATTTCACACGCACCTCAAATGGGGTTAGACCTCGCCACCAATTGAGAAAACATAAGGTCACCTAGCTACAATGAAATTCATTTCATTTCGTAGAGAGAAATTTGCACCACCTGATCCAAGCCAAATAGAGATTCAAGGTGCTTCACAATCCAAGAATTTCACACAAATTGACAGTGAAAAGGAACGTGTGAAGTAAAATCCATATTTTTAAGAAAAAATATTTGTGATGATATTTGTGTTGCCATAAACATGTGCTCCTTCACAATCTCTATAAAAGACACTCCAACAAAATATGGCATTTAAAATAATAGAATTCATTGGTTCCATAATGACTCCCATGATAAGAAAATACCACCTCCTTCAAGATGAATCCCATAACCATGCATGGTTAGGGTAGAAGGATGCCATATCTTTCTAGGGCAACAAGTCATCCACATATTTTCTCGCAATTTTCCAATATTAAGGCACTAAAAAATCGGACTACTTGTGCACTTTTCTCTAAAATTTAGTATTCTTTTAAACTCTACATTAACTGAAATCCCTTCGAGAAAATATGCTTTATGACAAAGACAACATCAAAGAAACAAGGAAAAATTGACACAAAGTTGTTGTTCAAGTATACATTCTTTCAAAAAGTAATAGAGACTATATTCTCAGTTTGAACTTATAGTTTTCTCTAAAGACATTCCATTTCAAGTTGGCATCTTTCAATTTAGACCCATCTGGAAGGACATATTATATTCTTAGTGAACCACTAGGACCGATGTGTCACATACTTAGCCCGGACCACCCTATTCAAATCCAATTGTATCACATACTATTAATAGCTACTGTCCACATTCACCTTATAAATACATAATTAGTAACAATGCAGAAACTGATCATTTTGTATACAATAATTTTAAATATATTTTAGAAAATATTCATATACAGACTAGTACACGAGATTTAAATAATTAATTTGGAGACGACGTCGTATCAATTAATTGGACTCCAAAATAATTAAATTCCGGACTAACTTAAATAAAATATAAGAGATACAAATACTTAAATAAATTAAATGGACTAAATGAGACGAATATTTATTAAGTGTCGTGTCTTTATTGTGAAGAAAAACAAAATGTCAAGTATCAAACGGTAGGGGTGTCTATCAATTTAGTTTTCGGGTTATTCGAGTTACTCGGTTCGGGTTATTCAAATATTTTTTTTTAACCAATTCAAAAACTGAACCGAATTCGAATTCGATTTTTCGGTTCGAAACCGAATTCAATTTTTTTAATTTTATTGCCAAATCAAAATTGAATTCGAATTATTCGAATTCAAACTAAATTCGAATTTGAATTAGAGATATTTTTATCTACTAAAAGTCTACAACTATAAAAAAAGAAAGTAAAAATCACATAAACTGTTTTTAGTGACTTACCGATCTTCAATGTTTGGCGGTTGAATGGAGGAAGTAAAACAATGTTGGCGACTATCAATATATTACTAATGAGATAATTTGATATGTGAAGAGTTTTAAAGAGTTTTAGAGTTAGAGATGAGGTGGACGACTGAAAAGATAAGAAGACAGGAATGTGGACGGATAGAGAAAGGGAAAAAAAGAATGAGAGTTTGGGTTTTATTGGGCTGGATAAGAATATTATGGATATATATATTAGGAGGTCGATGTTAATTTAATATATAATTAGTTAATTATATGTAATAAATTATATATGATATAATTAATAAAAATAATAAAAAATGAATTTGGTTTTCGGTTTGATTTTTGAGTTGAAACTTAAACTTGAAAACCAAACCAAAAACTGTATTAGAATTTAAATCGGTTTAGAATTCGATTTGAAAATCGAAAATGAAATTCGAATTCGGTTTATTCTTCGGTGAATTCAAATTCGGTCGAATATTCGGTTTAGACCAAATATTGAACACCCCTATCAAACATGATGACTGACAACCACTGCAAGTGGCCACCAGACCACCAAACCACTAGAAGAAGCGGCATGCAAGGACCTGGGCATAGACAAGCACCCAGGCCCATGGGATCGACCTATGACATGGACCCAAGCCCGAGAATCAACGCAATAAGGGAACTAGTCAACACGTAGAGGAAGTCAAGTGCCCCTGGACGCCGTCAACGATCGCGAAACTCCCTTTGGCAATGGGAGGACGTCAAACATGTGACCTCAATGTTCTCCTTCTTCCCCGAAACGACTGTTGTTTTTGGCACAATTAGAATCCAACATCGAAAGATGATGGGAGTGAAAAAAGTTTCTTAGTATATAAAAGAAACTATATTCACAATTAGAATAAATCACACATCGAAAGATGATGGGAGTTGGGGAAGTTTCTTAGTGTATAAAAGAAACTCTACCTCTTTGGTTTATTACACTCAATATTTGTATCTCTTCTTCCTTATTAATTGATAGCCTTAGTGTTCGGAGACGTAGGCAACATTTTGGCCGAACTCCGTTATCAAATTCTGTTAGTGTTCGTTCGTTTGTTTTTTCTTCTTTTGTGTTTCTGTCAGGGTTTTTCCCAACAAGTGGTATCAGAGCCGAAGGTTCGTCCTTGGCATGGTGGAGTCTTCAAAAGGGGCGTCAACTCCTTTGTCATCCTGGACGAGGACATCGATGTCAAATTTGAAGTTTGCGGTGGAGATCTTTGATGGAACTGGGCATTTCGGCATGTGGCAAGGTGAGGTTTTAGATTGTCTTTTTCAGAAGGGTCTAGATGTTGCTATTGAGGTCGGAAAGCCAGATGGTATAGAAGAAAAATAGTGGAGTATCATGAATCGGTTGGCGTGCAGAACAATTAGATCGTGCCTGTCTAGAGAGTAGAAGTATGCTGTAAAAAATGAAACTTCTGCACAGAAACTGTGGCAAGCATTGGATGATAAATTTCTGAAGAAGAGTGGGCAGAATAAGCTCCTTATGAAGAAGCGGTTGTTCCAGTTTGATTACCAATCAGGTACTACTATGAATGAACATATTACTAAGTTTAATGAATTAGTAGCAGATCTGTTAAACCTTGACGTTAAGTTTGAGGATGAAGATCTTGCGTTGATGTTGCTATCGTCCATTCCTGATGAATTTGAACACTTAGAAACAATGTTACTTCATGAAAAGGGAAATGTTTCTCTTGATGCTGTAAGTTCTGCTTTATATAGTCATGAATTGAGAAAGCAGGATAAAAGGAAAAACAAAATAGGTACAGCATGAAGCATTGATGGTCAGGGGCCGTCAGCAGAGTAAATCAAAAGGGAAAGGAAGAAGATCTGAAAGTAGAGTTGTCAAAGATGAATGTGCTTTCTGTCGTGAGAAAGGACATTGGAAGATTAACTGCCCAAAGTTGAAGAAGAAAGAGAAAGATTCTGAAGATGCGAATGTTGCAGAAAACAAAGGTGATTCTGATTCAGAATACTCTTTATCGATGTCACACACAACATCACATCCTGATGCGTGGATATTGGACTCAACCTGCACTTATCATATGACACTAGTTCGAAAGTGGTTCTTTGACTTTAAAGAGCTGAATGGTGGAGTTGTTTACATGGGAGATGCTAATACATGTAAAATAAAGGGGATATGTTCAATCAAGCTGAGAAATGAGGACGGATCCACTAGAATTATCAAAGAGGTTCGGTACATACCGAATATGAAAAAGAATCTCATTTCTTTAGGGGCCTTAGAGTCAAAAGGCCTACATGTGAAATTGGAAAAGGGAATTCTTAAGGTAATCTCTACAGCGCTAGTGATGTTGAAAGCTATCAGGAAGAGTAATAATTTGTATTACTATCAAGGTAGTACAATTAATGGGGCATCATGTGTATCAACTTCTGGGAGAAGTAAGAAATTAGATGCAACAAAGTTATGGCATATGCGATTAGGGCATGCTGGTGAGAAATCTATGCAAACTCTTGTCAAGCAAGGATTATTGAAATGTACAAAAGTTTGTAAGTTAGATTTTGTGAACATTGTATTATAGGAAAACAAAGGCGAGTAAAATTTGACACTGCTATCCATAACACCAAGGGTATTTTGGATTATTTGCACTAAGATGTCTGGGGACCTGCCAAGACTCCTTATCTTGGAGGTAGACATTATTCTGGGAAAACAAAGGCGAGTAAAATTTGGCACTGCTATCCATAACACCAAGGGTATTTTGGATTATGTGCACTCAGATGTCTGGGGACCTGCCAAGACTCCTTCTCTTGGAGGTAGACATTATTTTGTTATTTTTATTGATGATTTTTCCAGAAGAGTATGGGTGTTTACTATGAAGAATAAATGTGAAGTGTTTGAGATTTTTCTTAAATGGAAAACTCAAGTTGAAGAATAGACAGGAAGAAAGATCAAAATTCTCCGGACTAATAACGGTGGAGAATACAAGAATGATCCATTCCAGAAGTTATGCCAAGAGTGTGGCATAGTTCGACACTTCACAGTTAGAAAAACACCACAGTAGAATGAAGTATCGGAACGTATGAACAGGACATTGGTGGAGAAAGTTCGATGTATGTTGTCTAATGCTGGGTTAGACAGAAAATTTTGGGCAGAAGCTGTGTCATACGCTCAACATTTGGTAAATCGCCTACCATCATCTGCACTTGGTGGCAAGACTCCATTAGAGGTATGGTCTGGAAAACCTGCAATTGATTATGATTCTTTGCATATTTTTGGTTCTACAATATATTATCATGGAGTTGAATCAAATTTGGATCCACGAGGAAAGAAGGCTCTTTTTATGAGATTTACGACGAGAGTTAAAGAATATCGCCTCTGGTGTTTGGATGCAAAGAAAACCATTATCAGTAAAGATGTTACTTTTGATGATTATTCAATGTTGAATAAGGTAACACAGACAAGATTGATTGTACTCCGCAACAGGTGGAATTTGAGCAGATAAAGATAAGCCCAACTATAAGTGACTCTCCGACGACAGACGAAGAGTTAAATGACCCTAGAACCTTCAGAACAACGTGAATCAATTGATGTGAATATGTCAAGACGAGTTATTCAAAAACCAGGTCGGTTTGTTGACATGGCGGCCTATGCACTTCTAGTCGTAGATGATGTTCCATCCACTTTTTCAGATGTCAGTCGAAGTACTGAAAATGGAAAAAGGAGAGATGCTATGGAAGATGAAATGCAATCTATTCAGAAGAATGAGACATGTAAGTTAATGCATCTACGAAAAGGGAAGAAGGCTATTGGTGGTAAATGGATCTTTGCTAAGAACGAAGGATTTTCCGAAAAATTTGATGTTCGTTACAAGGCAAAATTGGTAGTTAAAAACTACGCTCAGAATGAAGGAGGTGATTATAATGAGGTACTTTCTCCTATTGTTAAACACTCTTCCATTAGAATTTTGTTGGCCTTGATAGCGCAGATAAATTTGGAGCTAGCTCAACCAGATGTGAAGACCGCAGACATACACAGTCATTTGAACGAGGAAATCTACATTTATCAACCAGATGGATTCAATGTTGCTGATAAAGAAAATTGGGTTTGCAAGTTGAATAGATCATTGTACAGGTTGAAGCAATCGTCGAGACAATGGTACAAGCAACTTGACAAGTTTATGATGGGGCACAAGTACACAAGAATCAGATTCAGTTCATGTGTGTATTTGCACAAATTGCAAGATGAGTCTTACATCTATCTACTCTTGTACGTTGATGATATGTTGATATAATCAAAGAGCCAATATGAAGTTGACAAATTGAAGGCTCAATTGGGTAAAGAGTTCGAGATAAAAGACATGGGTGGGGAAAACCAAATCTAATTGTTTAGATTTGGTAAACATCTTCCGCGTTTGAGTTGGCGCTGAAGAGTGCCAATTGGAAGCACTGAAGATTTATTTTTTAATATTGAAGATTAGTATTTGGATATTGTGCCAAGGTGGAGATTTGTTGTTTTTGGCATAATTAGAATCCCACATCGGAAGATGATGGGAGTGAAAAAAGTTTCTTAGTATATAAAAGAAACTATATTCACATTTAGAATAAATCCCACATCGGAAGATGATGGGAGTTGAGGAAGTTTCTTAGTGTATAAAAGAAACTCTCCCCTCTTTGGTTTATTGCACCCAATATTTGTATCTTTTTTTCCTTATTAATTGATAGCCTTAGTGCTCAGAGACGTATGCAACATTTTGTCTGAACTCCGTTATCAAATTCTGTTAGTGTTCGTTCGTTTGTTTTTTCTTCTTTTGTGTTTCTATTAGGGTTTTTCCCAAAAACGACTACAAGTTCATAGACTTGTTTTTTGGAAAATGTTAAAGTCGTAATTTCTGATCATTTTCAGAGAATAAAATGAAAATGATCACAAAAGGATTCTCATTGTTTCCCCCAAATCCTTGCATGAAACTAGAGACCGGTTAAGACCAATTTAATCAATGAACTTCTAAGAAGGTTTTGAAAAAAAAACGTAAAATTGAGGGCATTGGGTGCTTGGCTCGAGGCCGACTGGTCTTTATCATCTTCAATACATCTCACCGAGTAGAAAGAGAACTCTAGAGAGAAGGAGAACAAGAACAAAAAAATCCTCCATTATAGCACTTTTAGAGCTTTTTAAAATTTTCAGCTTTTGGGTTATAAGCTTTGGTCAATCCAGGGTTGATTGAAGATTGTTCTTAGGCCTCATTTGAGTGTGTAATAAGTATCTGAACTAACTCCATTCATCATGTAACACCTTAACTCTTCAAAAACTCGATTGTAAGAAAGAATGTGATTTTCATGTTATAGTCTTCCATTGCTCAATTTTATGATCTAAACTAGTTCTAAATACATAATGTGACATGTCTGAATTAATTTGAGTGATTGAAACAAAGAGAAACTGAAAAAGCAAAATTTGTAAATTATGAGCTTTTAGTTTCAGACTTTTTTCATACGTGTTGTATTTGAACTCTTCCAAACACTTCTAACATGTTCCTAGATCAATTTAGAAGAGCCCAATGCAAACGAAAACTCTTCATAAGGATGGTAGTATTTCTATGACCAATAATTCTGTTTATAAGGTAGTTGAGACTAGTTCAATCAAGATCAAGACACATTAAATGAGGCGGAACATTTTCCACTTATTAATAAGAACTTTATATATTTGAGTATGCTAGATAGTAAGTGATTTTGGTTCAACGGTGAAAGTGGAGTTCTGAATGTCTGTAAAAATTCTGATGTTATTCTGAAAGGTGTTAAGAATGACACTTTGTATTTCTTGCAAGATTCTACTATATTAAGTTATGTTTATGTTGCATAATCAGAGATTCTAAGAATGATAGGACTAAGTTATGGCAAATGAGACTTGGTCATATGAGTGAAAGGGAGATGCAAATTCTAGAAAATGAGGATCTTCTTTGTGGTCACAAGATCACGAGGCTTGACTTATGTGAGCGTTGTAATTTTTGGAAACTACATCGCAACAAGTTTTTAAAGGTTATTCACAAGAAAAAAACACACACTTAATTATATCCATTTGGATTGTTGGGGTCCGACTAACATTGAATCTCTTGTAGGTCAGAGATATTTCTTGACAATCATTGATAATTTTTTAAGGATGACTTGGTTGTTTTTCTTGAAAAATAAAGAAAAAGTTTTTAAATACTTCAAGGAGTGGAAAATATTGGTGGAAAATCAAACTGGGAAGAAGATCAAGAGACTACGAACTAATAATGATCTGGAGTTTTGTTCGTCTAAGTTTGATCTATTCTGTAAAGGTGTAGGGATTGCTTGTCATAACACAATAATACATATACCACAATAGAATGGTATAGCTGAGAGAATGAATTAGACATTACTAGAGAGAGTGAGGTGCATGTTCTTTAATGCAAAACTTGATAAGAGTTTTTGGGCAGCGGTGGTGACTATAGAATGCTTTTTGATAAATCGTGGGCCTCACATTGAGAATAATTATAAAACACACCTTACGAGGTGTAGTCTAGAAAATCTGCTAATTATTCAAGTCTATTTTTTTTTTTATTCAAGTCTAATTTTTTTGGTTATACAGTTTACTATCATGTTAGTGAGTAGGGGTGAGCATATCTTGGGTTGACCCAAACTCCAACCTTAACCCAAAATATTAATTTGGGTAAGTTAATTTGGGTTGAGTTAAATTTAAGTTGGATCTAATTTGGTTTGAGTTAGACTTACCCAAATTACCCAAACTAAATCAGTTTAATTGATTTATTTTTATTGTATCTTTCTTCTTCTTTATTTTCATCTTCTATCCCTTGTGCCCCTTTTCACTCGGAAGTAGGAGTGAAAATCTCATTGTGAGATCATTGATGAAGGGGGTTAAGTAAGAAAAGGCAAGATTGAATCCTTCGACGTGTAAACCCTCCATTATTCTCTCTTTTCTCTCTGTTATTTTAGGTGTAAAATGTGAGATTTGGTAATCGCTCCTCTAACCCAAAACACCAATAGAGGGAAGATATCTTTTTCCATCCTAATCAATGTTGAGTCATTTTTGCATGATATTATCAGAAACACCCATCACACTAGATTAAATTGATATACCTTCTTCTATCTTTATGAATCGAGATATTAGAAACACGATAATAAAGGAGCTCACTCGTTAGTGATGATTGACACAACCTTTTAAAGGACTCTATAGATGTACGCCTCCTTCGGTTGGTTGATATGCATCTTTTTTACGATCATTTTGTTTTTCTTTGTTTCATTTCCCTTTGTGGGTTAATCCAATATCAGTTGATAACGCTGTGAACACGATAGATTAAGAAAGGAATCATGTGTCTTCGTTCTTTTTTTGGTTATAGATCATAATCTCATCTAAATCAATATAGTTTATTTGGAGATCATGTTGCTGGTTGAATCATTGATTTCACAACTTCTGTTGTATATTATCTTCATCATCAGTAGTTCATTCAAGTTCTTTTGGAGATCATGTTGCCACTTAAATCATTGATTTCACAACTTATGTTGTATACATTATCTTCTATATACAATTATCTAGAGGATTATCTATCTATATGGTGTTTTTACTATTGGGGCTGAAACATAAAGCTGAGTTTGAACCGAGTCATGATCGTTTCAAAAAAGAAATAGCAGCAATAGTATGATTCAATTCTCTTTATTATAATTTTGTGTTTTTAGTTAAAGCTTGTACTCTTTCAAGAAATTAACCTTGAAGAGAGTTAATCATCTTGTTCTTTTTCAATTTTCCAATTGGAGTAGTCAATGATTGTTTTGCTATTTTTTCTAGGTTAACAAATGGACTTTTCTTGACAAGACTATAGTGATAGTGCAAAGTCAGAAAATTTGAGATTTTACGACTTTCGTAAATAATATGTCACAAATAGAAGAGTTAGTTGATGTCATAGAGAGGGGGAGTATTAATACATCTGATTCTACAAGTTCAAGGATGCAAATAAAAAATATTAAACCAAGGTCGGATGTGTGGATGCATTTCGAAAGGTTTGAAAATATTGAGGGGAATCCAATGGCTAGGTGCATACATTGTAAGAAGGTGTATATTGTACCATTAAGATATGGACCAAATACCTTGAACCAACATTTAAATATTTGTCAAGCAAATTATTCGAGAGAGAAAGGTCTAGACACAAGAAAAATAAGCTCACCTTCGGCATGGAAATTCGATCAAGATAATGTTTGTAAAATTTTGGCATGTATGCTCATAATAGATGAACTTCCTTTTTCCTTTGGTGGATAATGAAAGAATTAAACATTTCATCTCATTTGCGTGTCCTAAGATTTGGTGGACATGACTGAGGATTTCTATGATTTATATATGAGTGAGAAATTGAAACTCATGACTTATTTTAAGAATAGTGATCAAAGGATTTATGTTACCACAGCCACTTGGACTTCGGTTCAAAGAGTAAAATATTTGTGTCTCACTGGTCAATTTTTTTATAATGATTGGACATTAAATAAAAAAATATTATGCTTCTGTCCAATTTCAAGTCACTTTGACGAATCAATTAAAAAAAAGTGGACAAATGTTTGATAGATTAAGGAATTGATAAGATATTCACTGTTACTGTCGACAATGCTAATTCCAATGACACTGTAGTGGCCTATTTAAGCAAACTTTTTATGAATTGGAGAACTAGAATTTTGAAAAAAAAGTTGTTGCACATGCGATGCATTGTCCATATTGTGAATTTAATAGTTACGGATGGTTTGAAAGAAGTTAATGATTCTATTAGTCGCATTAGAGGAGCAATTCATTATGTACGTCAATCCCCATCAAGACTTGCAAAATTTAAGCAATTAATTGAATTAGAAAAGGTACAATCAAAGAGATGACTTTATTTAAATGTCTCAACTCATTGGAATTCTACTTATTTAATGTTGGATACTACTCAAAAATTTGAAAAGGTGTTCGATAAATATAAAAAGGAAGATGTTAATCTTTTAATTGACCTTGATAACGGGACTGGGATGCCAGAACTTGATGATTGGGCTTACACTTGTACATTTTGTTTTATGTTGAAACATTTTTATGAGCTCACTATACGCGTATCATGTTCTTCATATGTGACTTCTAATACTTTTCTTAAAGAGATTAGTATGGTTCATTGCATATTGCAAGGATATGAAAACAATGATGATGTACATATAAGTGTCATGGCAAGAAGAATGAAAATGAAATATGAAAAGTATTGGAGAGATATAGAAAAAATGAATAAGTTGATATTTATATCAGCTATCATTGATCCTCGTCAAAAGATAGATTATGTCAATTTCGCTTTAAAGGAAATGTACGCTGAAGAAATTGGGGGATAGAATGAGCATGCAAGTAAAACAAGATTTGTATGAATTGTACAATGCATACAAAAATAAGTTGAATCCATCTAGTGATACAAATGAAAGAGTTCAACTAAGTAAATTGTTATCTCGGTCAACTTCAATGGAAAAGACAATGATATTGCGTTATAAGAGGCACAAGATGTGAACATTAGGTGAAGAAATAAAATCCGAATTGGACAAATATTTAAATGAAGACACCAAGAAAGATGTTGATGGATTTAGTGTTTTGGGATGGTGGAAAATAAATTTTCATAAATTTCTTATCCTTTCACAAATTCCCCCGATGTATTAGCATTTTCGGTTTCCACTACTGCTTCGGAGTCAGCATTTATTACTGGTGGAAGAGTTTTAAATGATTTTAGAAGTTTACTTCCCCACGGATTATTCAGGACTAATATTTGCTCAATATTGGCTTCAGACACCTTCACCTCTCGTTGACATTGTTGAAGAAATAGATAACATGGAAACATTGAAGAATATAATTATAAGTTTTTATCATATTTTAATTTAAATTTGTATGACATAACTTTTCTTTTACAAATTTTTTAGAAATAGTTTTTGAGTGTTCATTAATGGAAATATGATGAACGTCAAACAAAGGTATATATTTAGTTGAATTCATATTCAAGTTATATTTTGAATGATGGATGATTTGTTGTAACACTTATTTATTTCAAAGTGTTTTTTTACTTATAGCTGGAGAAGATTTCGATTTTAGTACAAGGTCTCACTAGAAAAGAGTTTGATTTTATTATATATACCCATTTTAGAAGAGTTTAGTTTTAGCATTTTGAAACTCAACCAATTTACTTTATTTTAGATTTGCGGGATTATATATATATATATTATTAGTTTTGAACTTACTTGAGATGAGTTTATTGTGATAATCATCGTGTTTAATTTATTTTAGATATTTAAAGAATAGTCTAATTTTTAAATTTTTAACAAATTCATGACTAATTTTTTAGTTTATATACCTAATATTTTGGTGTGTTAAAAAGTTTAATGTGATAAAGTCAAATAATATTGAATGAGTAAAAAAAAGTGTGTTAAATGGATAAAAAAATGCATTAAACATATAAAAACGTGTTAAATATGGTTAAATGAGTCAAATATTTATTAAATTGACTAAAATTGTGTTAAACGAGTAAAAAATGTATTAAATTGGTTAAAAAGATGTTAAACAGGGTATAACGAGACAAATTAGTTAAACATGTTAAAAACGTGTTAAATTGGTCTAAAACATAATAAACGGGGAATAACCAAATATTTATTAAACGTGTCAAATGAGTCATATACGTTAAACGAGTCAAAAAAGTGTTAATTTTGTCAAAGAAAGGTTAAACGAGGTATAACGATTTGAATATTTATGACAGGGTTAAATCTTATTAATAGAGACAAATATGTTAAACCGATAAAAAATATGTTAAATGAGTCAAATACATGTTAAATAAAAAATAAAAAATTAATTAGGGTTACCCAATATATACCCAACCTAACCCAACCCATATTAGAATTGTATCGGTAGCTTTTTTGAACGCTTATTTCTTGATCGCGAGTGTCAATGTGTTCTCTAATCTTGGGTATTCTCGGAAGGTTGTTTTTCGAAGCGATTTTGTCGCTAAATCTTTCGGGCTTATGATGTGCTCTTTACTGCATTTACTCTACTTTATTATTGTGTTTTGCTCTTCAACAATGGGAAAAAAGTAATAAAATAAAGGAAGTCAAAGAGTTTATTATGAAAGGTTTCAAAGAGATTGCTGAAGAGTCATTCAAGAAAAACAGGACAAAAACAAAGGAAAATCAAATACTGTGGAAAATTCTGAAGAAATAATGCATGAAAGTAGGGGAAGAAGGTTTCTAAAGAAAATAATGCATGAAATCAAGGAAAGAAGGAAGGAGCCTAGAAGGTTGGTTACAATGAAAGAGTTAATCTGTTTGGTCTCAAAAACCAAATCACCAAGCTCTTGATGCATTCTAAAAAATGAGAGATTATTATTAATAAGGAGAAAATCCATCATATAATAGTTCAACTCAATATTCATTATCTTCAGGACTGAAATTTACTGAAGAAAAAAGAATATGAAGAGATAGTAAATTGGTCAGTGGCTATAATGAGGGAGCTGATAAATGCCCTAAATAGAAGATCTATACTAGCATGAACAACTCTACCTAAAAAGTAAATAAGGTATGGAATAAAAATGCAGGAAAGAAATCTGAAGACCATGCCTACAAAGGGAAAATTTTCTTGGGAATATTAAAACAAAAGTGGAGGTACTTAATTCTCCTTTTGAATTTAAATTTCCCAATGAAGTAGAAGAAAAATCATAAAGGAATGGGAAAATATGGTGGTAGGGAATAATATTAGGAAAAATAGAGTATCATTCTCAATCAATAAAGATGCTTTAATGAATCAGTGGAAAGAAAATGGGCTGGAGAAGATCTCTGCAAATATCCATGATTTTTACTTTCTTTAATTCAAGAATGAGTCGAATCTAGATGAAATTCTGGAAAATGGGCATACATATATTGGATCCAACTGTATGAATTTGGAAAGATGGTCTGAAGATTTAAACTTGTTAAATAAACCTAAGGAGACAACATAGACATAATTCAAGCTTTGAAATATCCATGCACACATGTACAAAGTAGAAGCCATTAATAATTTTGTAGGATTATTGAGAAAACTATTACATATGGACCCAATAACAGAAGGAGGAGAGCATCTATCCTTTTCTAGAATTAACATATATGTGAATTCTTGTAGCACATTGCCGAATAATATGACAATGATCGACAAGAAATGAAAATATAATGTCATGGGAATCACTTATGAGTGGAGACCAGACAAGTGTGCATTCTACAATACTTTCCAACATGCTAGCACGAAATGTGCTCAAGCTATGGAAGAAGAGTAGAAGATACTAAAAGGCCATGAAGCAAAAATTAGGAAAAAGAAATAGAGGAGTCTAAAAGAAAAGAACAAAATGGGGAGGAAGACAAAGAAGCATAAACCAATGAGGATTCTGAAAATGAAGAAATCAATGAAATTGAAGGAAAGATGTTAAAGATGTTTCTGTTGAAGAAGAGAATAAAGGTAGAGATAAAACAGAGAATGAAGAAGATGAAGGAAGTTGATTCTCAAACAAGTCAAGTTGTAATACAAGAAATTAGAGGGGAGGATATTCACATTAATCAAGTTGAAGTATAGGTTACCAAGGTTGTGTAGAGGATACCATAGATGAAGCTGAAGGAAGTAAAGACAAGAATCCTAAAACTAAAGTTGAGAACAACAAAGATAAGATTCTATAATCCTGAAAAAGAATCTTTTCTATCAGATTAGCACGGGTTCGTTCAAAGAAGATTACACAATGAGAATAAGAAAGCTTCACCACCTTCTTCAATTCAATATCTTTTCATCACAAGGGGAAGGGGCAGGGGAAGGGGAAGAAGGCCACAAGACGCAGTATGCTTATATGAAAATAAACACCCTAATTGGGATAATTAGGAATTGTTATTGATTATAATCTTTTAGTTCGTAACCTTTGTTGTATGGTGTGTGAATGTTATTAATCAGATACTTTATGGTATGTTGATTGTCATCTTTTAATCATAGCTAGGGTCTGTCTAGCTATGATTCTTGACCCTCCCACTTTTGAGATTTTTAATGAAATGGTATTAACCATTTTCCCAAAAAAATAATATGGGTTGGGTAAATTTAATTTGAGTTGAATATGGGTTGGGTAATACGAGTTAAATTTACCCGTTTTCTCACCCCTATTAATGAGGGTAACTAGTGTCAAGATCGAAGAAATGAGTATTTGTGGGTTATGAACATGATATCAAATGATACAAAGTATGGTCTCCATCTAAGAGAAGAGTTATTCTGAGTAGAAATACAATTTTTTATTATAATTTTATACTTAACTCTATTGAGAAATTTGTAGTGGAAAGTAGCACTGCTGAGAAACAAGTGGAGTTAGAAATTACTTTATAAAAAGAGAAAGAACCCCACGTTGAAGGTCAGATACTAGAGCCTGAATAATTAGATTCTCAAACTCTAAAGGTATTCATTAGAGTGTAGTTAAAGGTCGGTTAAGGAGGATTGAAGCTATATTACTTTAGAGATACGATTATGAGGATATGGTTGATTATGTACTACAAGTTGTTGAGGAGGAAGTGAATACGTCTAAACCATCTACCTACAAAAAAAAGGTTGTATCCGGTTATGAAATTGCACAGTGGGTTACAACAATGAGAGATGAGATATAATCACTTCACAAGAATCATACTTGGGAATTAGTCAATATTTATAGTAATAGTGATACATCAGGATTTGAAGCTCAAACAATTTGATGTGAAAACAACATTTCTACATTGAGAGTTAGATGAAGTGATATAAATGACTTGACCAGATGGTTTTAGGTTCCAAGAAAGGAAAAATACGCTTGCAAGTTGGAGAAGTCTTTATAAAGACTTAAATAGTTTCCAAGACAATGATATAAGAGGTTTGTCAGTTTTTTGATGTCTCTTATCTACAAGAGGAGTGCTTATGATTGTTGTGTAAGCTACAACAAGTTGAATGATGACTTCTTTATCTAGCTAATCATGTATATAAATGACATGTTGGTAGAAATAAAGACTATGAAAGATATTCAAGAGTTGAAAGATCTTCTAAATGATAAGTTTGAGATGAAGGAACTAAGAGAAGCTCAGAAAATTTTAGGAATTGAGTTTCTTAGAGATAGAGGTCAGAAAAAAACTTTTTTTATCACAAAAAATTTATATTGTGAATATGTGTTGTCAGGGTTTGGGATGTCGTCAGCTAAACCTATAGATACACATTGTGCTGCTAATATTCATATTACTACTACGTTTGCTCCTCAAACAGATGAGAAGAATGAGTATATGACTCGAGACCTTATGCTAGCACAACAGAGAGTTTGAGGTATGTTATGGTATGTACAAGACCATATTTGACATAAGTAATGAGTGTTGTGAGTAAATTTATGGTACAACTAGGGAATGAGCATTAATAAGTTGTGAAGAGGATATTCAAGTATCTACGGGGAACATCTAAAGTTAGTCTCATACATTGAGGTTATACATAATGTCAAATTAGTGGTTATTTAGATTCTGATTATTCTGGAGATGTTGATAGCATGAGATCTATGGCTGGTTATGTATTCACTCTTGGGGGTTCAACTGTTAGTTGGAAGGCGACTATGTAACCTACTATGACTTTGTATACAATGAAAGCAGAGTACATAACATTAATAGAAGTTGATAAAAAGGGAATATGTCTTAAATGACTAGTTAGTGATATGGGCCTATATTAGGATCATGCAACGTTATTCTATAATAGTTTGAGTGATATATGCTTAGCCAAGGATCAAATTTATCATGAATGGACTAATCATATTGACGTGATGTATCATTTTCTAATAAGTAAAAAGAGGATAAAGGTAAAAAAAGTAGGAATTGTCGACAATCCTACTGATATGTTCACCAAACCAGTTCCTATAGGAAGTTCCAACATTGTTTGGACTTGCTTAACGTCAAAAACGATTAAGTTGCCCCAGGGGCAACTCTAGAAGAGAGAGAAGATATAAATATGGGCATTGACTAATGTATTTGAGACATTTGGTATTGATTAATGCATCTGGGTCATATGGGCATTGTCTAATGCATATGAGACATCTGAGAGAATTCAAGTTAATATGGAGATTTGTTGAATAAACTTGAATGTTTGGGATATCTTAATGGGCTAGCTCAATTCTCCATTTGTTAAGGATTTGTATCTAATAGAGTTTCAGAGAACCAATTGTTAAATAAACTCGTGTCATAACCCTAGTTTGTCATTCATTATCCATGTTCTAATATTCTCAATAATAGTCTCTTCTAGGTGGACGTAATCAAGTTTTAACTTGGTGAACCACGTTAAAATTAATATTTTTTTAATTATTGTTTACGCTATTCTCTCGCATCATGATATAAGAACTCTAAAAAGTCAAAATTAGTCCAAATTGACACATTTAAACGAGTTCTGATCTCGATTACCATTTTAATTTCTCGTCTCACTCGAGACTCAATAGAAATGTGAGTGATGAGATGATAATTATCAACCCGAGACGCAATCCTCCTTATGGACGAGATTTGAGCAATACAACTAGCAAAAATATAATTATTAATAAATTCATCTTAATAACTACCTGTTGCCTTTCGGTTTAGTTTTGAACCACTAATGATGTTTTTTCAATTTGTAAGATTTTATTGATTTATGAATTGTTTTTTTTTACTAAATAGTAAAAAAATGTAATGCTGCATATTACACATTGAACTTAAATATTTTTCAGAAAATAAATAATTTAACATAAGTTAAAGAAATTTAAAGGCACAAATAAAGTAACATAAATAACGTGGGTATATATGGTCTAATATCTAAGAAGGGATAATATCATATGGGGCCACCCTGACAAGGACATCCACTAGATTGGAGACTATTGGTTAGATTTTTGAACTTTTGATCATAGGTTCATTTAATTTAAACATATTTGAAAAGCTGGTATAAAATTAACAAAAATAAATACAACAAGTCGTGAAAAGAATAAGACAGCCGTGAAAAAATAAGACACAAAGACAAACAAAATTACATGAAAAACATTCGTAAAGTTTTGCTTATGTTATATAGATTCCCCGTTTAAGATTGTCGATAAGATTAATGTAGTTTCACCTCGTTTAATCTGTATTTCATTTGATGAGTATGTTGACTCAAAGTTCTCCTTATTTGTAAGGATGTTTTTGTTGTGATCAAGTAAAACACAATTTCGTCTTCTTTTTTGTCACAAGAAAAAGCAAAAGAGAAGAGGGTGGTGATAGATGTTCAAATTACTAGAAAGGCTCTAACAAAAGCTTTACAGCTAGCTAGTTAGGAAAAGAAAACCTTAAACATGTCTTTCTATGTACAATAAATCCTGTAAAGTATTAAAAGTAAACACATCTTCTCTTTAATGTTGTTACAAAGGCGACAAATTATCTTATTTAAGTATTATTAGCGACTTTTACCTTATTTATTCGAACATGATAGTGGTTTTCTTACTCTCACTAAATATTAATGAATGGAGAGCTTAATAGTGAAAGTATATAAGAGTGGACATAGAGTGTATAGGGTATTAGGAATCAAACCTAGTTTCCTTAGCTAGCCTGAAAATTTACGGTGTTAATTATATTCGATATTCATCAATCATAATCATGTATTTAAATATCGATCTAGATCTATTATTAAAAAAAGAAAGATATAGTCTACTACTAGATAACAAAATATTAATCAAAATTAAGTATATCAGTTAATTTTTCTCATCAGTCATTTTTATATGAACAACATAATTTGTATTCCATTACAACTTTATAGTATTTTTGTAATAAAAATCTTATAATTTTATATTTAAATAATGAAATATACTTGTCGACCAACCCTTTATAGTATTCTATTAATCCAAATTTTTATGAGTTGCACAAAAATTATAAAAGTCCATAAACAATAATTAATTAGTACGTACAAACTATATATGACCTGAAGTGGTCATAAACTTATAATATTCAGACAAGCAACTAGAAGAAAGCAGAAGTCAACAAACAGGAACTTAAGAAATATACCGTGGAAGAAATTATCATTTATGGTGCATAAAAAACGAATAAACGCAAATATATGAAAAATACATTTTTTTTTTTGTATAGCTAGTTGGCTTTCTAATTAGCATAGAAACTCCTTTTGATATTATTTTGGTGGAATGCATTCAAAAGAATGAGAGAGTATTCAATAATAAAGTTTGTTTGATGAGATTATTTCAGAATCATCACTTTATGTACCAATAACGTTACAAAATTTAGAGCTTCATTTTATTCTAACTTAATAATAAATAAAGCTTGTTTCATTTCTTTTTCCATTCTCATTTTCTCCTCCTTCCATTCTGAACAGCCAAACTCATCTTTCTCTACTCCTTCCATTCTCAAACCGTCAAATCTCTCTATCTCTTCTCTTTTCATTTTCAAACGGTCAAACATCTCTATTTATTCTCTCTTCTCTTTTCTCCATCCTTCATTTTTTTTTTTTATCAAAATCTTGAAACATATATTTTTTGGATTCTAATATTAACGGAACGATTTTTTCATTATCTTCGGCCCTTCACTATTTTATATTTCGAAACTTGTAGAATTTGAAGATATATGACTAACGATCATATTGGCAAACTTGATGAACGTTTCATTTGTAATTTTTATTGTGATTGAATGATTATCTTTAAATTATATGATGAGATTTATATTTCTTATTTTTAAATAATATTATAATATATATGTAGTTTGTGAAATATATATTATATTATGTTTGAAATATTATTTGGTTATAAAATATAATTTTAATTTTCGAGTTCGAGTCGAGTAGCTAGAATTGTAATCGCGTCGAGTTCAAGTATATATTTTGGTACTCGATCGAGTTCGAGTTCGAGAGTATTTACAATGTAATTCGAGTCGATTTCGAGTAGTATTGTACTTCGCTCGATTCGACTCGTTTACACCCCTAGTCATGGCTGTGATGGTGTCATGCTAACTCTTCTTTATTCCAAAATATATATATATATATATATATATATATATATATATATATATATATATATATATATATATATATATATATATATATATATATATATATATATATATATATATATATATATAAAAGTAGGGTATGCTTTCAGAAGAGAGGTCAACATTACTCTTTTCTCTTTTTTTTTTTTATTATTTTTAGTGTAAGTTTGATATAACCTATTTTTCTTTAATAAACTGGGATTAAAAATGAGTTGATATAATGATTTGAGTTAATAATTTGGTTTGAATAAACTGAATCAAGCAGGCCTGCATATGATTTTTCTTCCTTTCCTATTTTTATTACTCATTTATTCTTTAGATCTATATTATCAAAGCCGTTAACAAATAAGTTCAAACTTAGCTAACAAATGGCAATAAGCTAAATCAAACTTAACCTTATGCAATTATCCACCCTAAACTATTGGACAAAACTTTTGCATATTGGCACGTGTAAATTGTCAAAACAAGACCAAGATTAAAATGAAATATAAAGTATCACAAGTTCAAATTAGAATTGACATTAGTATTGAAATTTTAAATTCAATTCCATAAAAATTGACATTTAACTACAAATTAATTCTTATATTTGGGAAAAATATAAAATTTTAATTCTATATTTGAAAAATACAAAAAAAAAGTTAAAGGTATATTATCTATATTACTTTTTTTTTTGAAAAATATCCATTTATATTAAAAATGAAAAAAATTATTTAAGCACAGACGAAACGAAAAAACAGAAAAAGAAAAAAAAAAACGGTAATTAATAAGTTATTGAGCTCATAAAATTCTTGAGAAAAATGATTAACTCTCCAACAAACTCTACTGGCTTTCCTAAACAAATCTTAGAAAGAGTCATAATAATATCATTATGAATGATACACATCGGACGACTACGATCATTGAAAGTTCAACGATTTCTTTCAAACCAGATAGTTCCCCAAAAAATGGATGGTAACCCAAATATATAGGTCGGTCATATCAGTTGACGTACACAATAAAAAAACCGTCCAATGTAAAAATATCTAGGACGCTCTTTATGCCAATTAAAAAAAAAGTAAGTGAGGGAATTATTTTTAGGGTGATGGAAAAATTTTAAGTTTTAAGAAATTGAGGTTTTTAGACAACTATATAACTTAGATCTTTAATGGGAACTATATCATAGGCCTTCTTTAGATTTTTTATTTTTAACCAACCTCACGACTAGATAGTCACTACATAATTTAAAAATTAAGAAATTAAGAGATGCGAGTTCGACGTTTAATTACGTGTGGGAAAAAGTTTTTTAGATGTTATATCCCACAATGTCCCGAAAGTCTCTACTAATTAGATTTTGCCGTTTTTCAAATTTCTTACGCTCTACTTTTTAGAATTTTCCATTTTAACATTTAAGGATAGTATGTGATAAAAGACAAAGAAGAATAAAAATAAAGACAATTCTAGAAGCCAAGAAAAATAATCTACAAATAAGTTTTCCTAAATGATCAAGACTAAGCACATTGATCAAAATTTTAGTTGGCTGAAGTCTATTTTGATTTTTAGAAATTTTATTAAAGTTAATAATTGAATGTTGTAGAGGTTCTATTTATATTTTTGATTTTTGGGTTTTAAAAAAATTGAGTTCAAGAGAACTCATAAAAAAATGATAAGTCTAAGTTAAGGCTAGGTTCAATTTTTAGTTAAGTGTTTGATTTTAAAATTTTATTTTAATATAAGATCAAACAATCCACCAATCTATCTAAGAAAATAAACAAAGAGTCAACAAAAATAACATAAATATAAATTGCAGAAATATAAAACAAAACAAAAAATTAGACAGTGGCTAAGCCTCCACGGTCGAAAACCTAGCCATCGGTCAGCTCCATGGTCGCTTGAGGAGAAGACAGTGTGCAACATGTGCTCTCGGTCGTGGTCTTCCCCTCGGTCGTGATCTGCCTCTTCGGTCGAGCAACATGCAACAACTCATCCTCTTAGTCCTAGCGTGTGTTGGGAAAAATGTATATTCTGATCCCTACTTGATTGAAAAACTTATGAGCAAATAAAGCACAAGTAAAAGCGGAAATAAATAACACAACGCACACACGGAATTTTTACGTGGAAAACCTCCTCAAATCAAGGAGTAAAAACCACGGGACTTTACGTCCAGTTCAAGCTTCACTAAAATCAGAGTCGGGAATACAAACAAGGTATAACAACCTTTTAATACCGCAGAAAGATAAAAGGGCATACCCAAAAAGATACAACATTTTGGTCCCAAACAAGTCAAATAAAAACTTAAATTAGGAAGAACCTTTAAGCCCCAGAAAAACTCCGTTTTAATCTCCGATCGTGAGTTTGATGAACTTGCGCGGCTGTAGGTGAAAATCTGCTACAAGATTTTCTCTTTCTTCCTCTCTTTTAATTTTTGATTTCTTCTTCTTAATGACGGATGCCGCTCTTTAAATACTAGAGCAATTAAATTATAACATAACCCTTTAAATACTATAATACTCTTAATGAATTAAAAGTGAACTTGAACCCTATTGGGCCTTTTTCATAGTTGGGAGCCTAAACAAAACCCAACAAACTACCCCTTCACAACTATGGGAAAGATGTTGTCAACCCGGCGGTTGAACAACAAAACTTGAACTTTCTTAGTGGTAGTGCCTTAGTCATCATATCGGCGCCATTATCGTCTGTATGCACCTTTTCTAAAATTAATAACTTTTCATTTAACGCATCCCGTATCCAATGATAACTCACATCAATATGTTTAGATCTAGAATGAAATGTTGAATTTTTCGCTAGATAAATAGCGCTTTGACTATCAAAGAGAAGCACATACCTTTCTTGCACAATGTCAAGTTCAAATAATAATTTCTTAACCCAAATCAGCTCCTTACAAGCTTCCGTTGCTGCAATAAGCTCAGCCTCCGCGGTTGACAACGCAACACACTTCTGTAGTCTCGATTGCCAAGAAATAGCTCTCCCTACAAAATTAATTAAATAGTCTGAAGTGGATTTTCTTGAATCAGCATCACCCGCTATATCTAAGTCGGTATAACCAACTAAATTCGGATTCTCATTTCTAAAGCAAAGTTTCATACTTGATGTGCCTCTGAGATATCTTAATATCCACTTCACCGCTTCCCAATGTTCAGAAACATGCTGACAGTACCAACAACATAAGCTAAATCTGGTCTCGTGCTAACCATAGCATACATAAGACTACCAACATCTTAACTATAGGGAACATTCTTCATATATTCCTTCTCATCATCATTTGAAGGACTATATTCGGAGCTCAATTTAAAATGAGCCGCTAAAGGTGTGCCGACACTTTTAGCTTTCTCCATATTGAATCTTTGTTACACTTTCTCAATATATTTTTCTTGAGACAACCATAACTTTTTCATCTTTCTGTCACGACTGATTTTAATTCCAAGAATCTGCTTCGCTTCTCCAAGATCCTTCACTGCAAAGAATTTCCCTAGGTCTTGTTTCAACCTATCAATTCTCGTAGCACTTTGACCAACAATAAGTATATCATCAACATAAAGTAACAGAATAACAAAATCATCAGGAGAGAATTTTTGCACAAACACACAATGGTCGGAAGTAGTCTTTTTATATCCGTGCTACTTCATAAATAACTCAAACTTCTTGTACCATTGTCGTGGAGCTTGATTCAATCCATACAAACTCTTATTCAACTTGCAAACACAATTCTATTTACCCTTGACCTCAAAACCATCAGGTTGATCCATATAAATCTCTTCCTCTAAATGACCGTGAAGAAAGGTCGTCTTCACGTCCATCTTTTCAACTTCCAAATCAAGACTAACTGCCAAACTCAATATAGTTCTGATTGAAGTCATCTTAACAACAGGAGATAAAATTTCGTCAAAGTCAATTCCCTTTCTTTGACTAAACCCTTTGACAACCAAACGAGCTTTGTATTGTGGAGCTGAAGTATGATCATCTTGCTTCAGTCTGTATACCCACATGTTCTTCAAAGCTTTCTTTCCTTTTGGTAATTCTACCAACTCAAAAGTATGATTATCATGTAGAGATTGCATTTCATCTTTCATAGCATCAACCCATTTATGCTTGGATTCACTATCCATAGCTTCTTTATATGACTCTGGATCTCCCCCATCGGTCACTAAAACATATTCATTAATAGAATATTTCGTATAAGGTTGTCTATCTCTTTTTGATCTTCTAGATGGAATTGTAGATAATTCATCTTGCTCGTTAATAATATTCTCCACTTGAACGTCATGTTCATCTTGAGAATCATCATGTTGCAACTGATTTTCTGTTGAATTAGGTGATTTAGATAATTGAACTGGATCTGAATCTATCCAATCACCTTTTTCCTTCAACTCGCTATTTTTAGCTTTATCAATGTTTTCAATAGTCTCATCTTCATAAAAGATGACATCACGACTTCTGACAAGTTTCTTTGCAACTGGATCGTATAATCTGTAACCAAATTCATCTTGGCCATAACCCAAGAAAATGCATTCTCGACTCTTCACATCCAACTTTGATCTTTCATCCTTTGGAATATGAACAGAGCACCTACATCCAAATACTCGTAAATGATCATACGAAATATTTTTACGAGTCCATACCTTATTTGGAACTTCACCGTCCAAAGCAACTGTAGGACTCAAATTAATAACATGTACTACAGTGAGTAATGTTTCACCCCAAAACGTTTGAGATAACTTTGCTTCTGAAAGCAAACATCTGATCCTCTTAACAATTGTTCTGTTCATTCTTTCTGTAAGACCATTCAACTGAGAAGTCTTTGGAGGTGTTTTCTGATGTCTGATCCCTTGTTGTCTGCAGTATTCATCAAATGGACCACAATATTCACCATCATTATCACTACGAATGCACTTGATCTTCTTCCTGGTCTCTCTTTCAACAAGAGCATGGAACTCTTTGAACTTGTCTAAAACCTAGTCTTTAGACTTCAAAACATATACCCAAAGCTTCCTGGAATGATCATCAATAAACGTTACAAAATAAAGAGCACCACTAATTTCGTACTTTTAAAGGACCACAAACGTCTGAATGCACCAGCTCTAAGACTTTTGATTTTTTGAAGGAAGATTATGCTTGAACGATACTATAGTTTGTTTTCCAGTAACACAATGAGAGCATTTCTTCAAATCGGTCTCACTCAAACCAGAAATAGCATTTTTCTTAACCAACAGATTCAATCCATTTTCACTGATGTGACCAAGTCTTTTGTGCCATAATTTAGAAACATCTTTACTCCGTACAACATTCACACTATCCTTGCATATCGAATTTTGCATCAAATATAAATTAGAATATTTCTCTCCTCGAGCTATAATCAAGTTACCTTTAGAAAGTTTCCATTTTCCAGAACCAAAACTACTCGTGAAACCATCATCATCAAGTTTTCCAATTGATATCAAATTCATCCTAATATTTGGAGCATGTCGAACATCCTTAAGTAATAATTTTGACCCATTACTAGAATCCAAGTAAACGTCACCAATACCAACAACCTTACTTAAGTCGTCGTTACCCATCTTCAATACTCCAAAATCACCTGAAGTATAAGACGTAAAATAGTCTTTCCTTGGCGTAACATGCAAGGAAGCTCCGGTGTCAAACACCCAACTCGACTCATTACATACAAGGTTAATTGTATTCTCATCGTGGACAGTTACAAGATCATTTGAAGTCGCTATTGACACGCGATCTTCACCAGCATCTTTATTTTGATTAGATCCGCTCATTTCGCGTTTCAACTTAAAGCAGTCTTTCTTAATGTGCCCCCTTTTACCGCAATGATAACATTCAGCTGACTTGTACTTGGATTTGGACTTACTTTGACTCTTATGTCTCATATTGTCTTTTCCACCCCGTTCATCTGTCTCCCCCTATTTTCAGTAACCAATACATTTGAATTTATCGAAGACCCTTGAGATTTTCTTCTTAATTCCTCATTCATGACGCCACCTTTGGCCATCTGTAGAGTTACTGCACCATTAACAACAAAATTACAAAGAGAAACCTTAAACGTTTCCCACAAAATGGGTAGAGTAGTCAATAACCAAAGTCCTTGAACATCATCTTCAAACATAATTCTCATGTCTGACATCTGATCAAGAACACCCTGAAACTCATTTAAATGATCAGCCATATAAGCACTATCATGATATCTCAAATGAATTAATTTCTGAAGCAAGAATAATTTATTACTTCCAGTCTTTGAAGCATATAAATTTTCAAGTTTATTCCATAAAGATTGTGCATTTGTCTCATGTTGGATGTGGTTGTAAACATTCTTTTCAACAAACTAACGAATAAAACCACATACCTGTTCATGCTCAAAATTTCATTCCTCTTCAGATTTGGATGCAGGTTTCTCACTACCAAAAACGGGTAAGTGTAAAGCCTTAACAAATAACAAATCCTTCATCTTTCCTTTCCAAATTTGATAATTTGAACCATTGAGAAAAATCATCCTACTTGTGTTTATCTCCATAATTCAATCAAGTCCTAAACAGCTAACCAAGCTTTGATACCACTTGTTGGAAAAAATTTATATTATATTCCCTACTTGATTGAAAAACTTAGGAGCAAATAAAGCACAAGTAAAAGCGGAAATAAATAACACAATGCACACACGGAATTTTTACGTGGAAAATCTCCTCAAATCAAGGAGTAAAAACCACCGGACTTTACGTCCAGTTCAAGCTTCACTAAAATTAGAGTCTGGAATACAAACAAAGTATAACAACCTTTTAATACCGCAAAAAAATAAAAGGGCATACCCAAAAAGATACAACATTTTGGTCCCAAACAAGTCAAATAAAAACTTAAATTAGGAAGAACCTTTAAGCCCCAGAAAAACTCCGTTTGAATCTCCGATCGTGAGTTTGATGAACCTGCGCGGCTGTAGGCGAAAATCTGCTACAAGATTTTCTCTTTCTTCCTCTCTTTTAATTTTTGACTTCTTCTTCTTAATGACGAATGCCGCTCTTTAAATACTAGAGCAATTAAGTTATAACATAACCCTTTAAATACTATAATACCCTTAATGAATTAAAAGTGAACTTGAACCCTATTGGTCCTTTTTCATAGTTGGGAGTCCAAACAAGCCTCCACGGTCAAAAACCTAGCCATCGGTCAGCTCCATGGTCGCTTGAGGAGAAGACAGTGTGCAACATGTGCTCTCGGTCGTGGTCTTCTCCTCGGCCGTGATCTGCCTCTTCGGTCGAGCAGCATGCAACAACTCATCCTCTTAGTCCTAGCGTGCAACAATTATCGGTCATCAGTCAGCATCATCCATCATCGGTTGGCTAACATCCGCGCACGCTCTAGGGTCTATATTTCTCGGTCCCGCGCGGTGTCTTCTCGCTCCAAGGTGCACTCCTTCGGTCCTAAGTGTCGCTAACAGAAGAAACCTATTTTTTTCCGATTCTTCTTACCTAGTCTAGAAACTTAACTACATGGTTGCTAAGATTGACACCAAAAATTCGATGAAACTCGGTAGACTTGTTATTAATATACAAATAAACAATTATATAAAATAAAATCTTAGATTTAACATTCAGAAAATTAGGTTCAAATCAAATAATCAAAGATAAATTTATATTTTTTTGTGTTGGTTAGATTTTAGGTCTCTTTGAAGGATTTTCGGTCAAAGGTCTCCAATCCAATATTGAATTCTAATTTTTTTTGTGCCAAAACGTTCAAAGTGTTTATTTTAGCCCAAAAGAATCCAAATTCAAATCAGAATTGGAAGTTGTTAACCGAGGGTCCTTCAAATGACTAATTCATAAGTTGAGTTAAGTTTTAAAATTTATTTTGGGTCAAGTGACCCTTGTTTTATTTAGTTTCTGTTTTTTTTTTGTTTTTTTATTTATTACATATTTACATAATGAAATACAGAATTGAAACCTAAACTAGAAAACGAGCATGCAATTTACATAATAAAATGAAAAGGACAAAGACAAAGCATTATATTGACGTTAATAGACAAAGACAATAAGATGGGGATCAAGAACTTACAATCTGTAGCCATGTTCTTGATTTAGGGAGATTAAAACCTTAATTAAGTCCTAAGCAAATCTTTTGAAACACAACTCAAACTAAGTTGGTGTTTGCTTAGAGAGGGAGGTTTTTGAAAATGAGCAACATAGGGGCGTGAGGAAAAAAATAAATAAAAAAATTGGCAGCCTAGGGGCGTTATCTTATGAAAAGCTAAGGTTAGAGGAGTTCTTGGTGAAAAACTAAGGTGTGGTTGTTTTTCTTCTCTATGTCTGTTTTTTTTTTTTTTTTGTCTTTGGTCTGTTTTTTTCTATGTCTTCTTCACATCCCTTAACCTCCTTTTATACTCATAAGAGTAGGGTTGCTAGGTTTGAGCCAGATCCATTTGGGCCCTTTTGACTTTCCTTTTTTTTCTAAAAAATGAAACCTGTAAAATCAAATAAATATATCAATTAAATCAATTATAATTAATCAAAAAAATAACTTAGTCTTTTATCCAATACAATTTTATAATATTTTTAAAAGATCCTAAAAGTATATATTTAATGTATAAGGGACAGACAAAGTCAATATTAGTTATAAAATCAGTTTGTTAAAACAAATTTATAAATTGAGATTTATTTTAAAATTTTAAATCAATTTTAAAGTTTTAATTGTAAAACTATTTTTCTCAAAACTAATTAAGTTTTTCGTTTAAAAGATTTGAATAATAGCCCGGATTATTTTAAAAATGAGTGTCTATAGTTGTATAAATTCAAATTTCTCAGCAACTACCCAAACACTCAATCATCACCCAATAAATCTCGGTAATATTCCACAAAACACTACATATACTAGTCACCCATCGACAAATGCAAAAATAAGTGAGTTTTCGGTTCAACCTCTTCATGACATATACGACTAACCATAATAAACATTTTTTCATTCACTTATCATCCATAAAAATTCCACTATGAATAACGCTTCATCCAAAGAACGAGTTCTTGAATTGAATCTTTGACTCCCAAAGATTTTCCAACAAACATTATATGGAATCATCTTAGCAAACAACTTGTAGTAATACTCTACATGTACTCTACATGGAAACTATCAATATCTTGTCAACGCATAATTTTTTGTTAAAACGAGTACACTTGTTTGCATCTTACCAAAAGTTAAAACTTTATTATGGATCAAAGTCTCCATAATGTTTAATCCCCTTATATATCTAATTCGACTAGCAAAACTACTAAACTAGAGATCAAATATGTCATTAACTGTAGCATTTCTATATATAGAAATTGAAGCAAGCTCAAGAAACGCCGTACCTAGACTTTTGATACTACAACAAATGTCGTCCTAAAAACTAATCGAAGAATCATCCCTCATAATCAATCTAGATTGTTCATGAAAACTTTTCCACATAGAATAAAGTTCCCTCCAAATGCTACACCCTACTGGATAATTAGACATTTTAGTAAACTAACCAGACTAATCATGACCATACTTATATTTGATTATCGATGCCTAAAGACTATTCAGCTCTGTTGTAAATCTACTACACCATTTTGATGGAAATAAGAACTCGAATATATAGATATCCTTGATCTTTACAACATTTAACCTTATCCAAACTAACTAGATGACAAAATGAAGAGTTAGAAGATCGACATAAAAATTTACTCATAATTCTCTCTATTTTCACCGCTACACTCTTGGGGAAAAGGAATAACATCATATATGTGGGCATAAATGACAATACACTCTTAATGAGGATTAGTCGACCCCCTTTTAAAATTATTTTACTTTTCTATTTAGACAGTTTACACTCCATTTTAGTAATAATTGGGTCCCAAGAGACTTTGGATCGTAATTTAGCACCAAATGGCATACCAAGATATGTTGACGGAAGACCACCAATCTTAAACTCTAACATATTTGTCAACATCATCCTTCTTCTATTCGAAACAGAATCTAAGAGAAAGATATACAACTTATTCAGATCAACTCGAAGACCGAAACATGCATCGAGTAACCATACAATGTCTTAAATATGCTTAAAATTTATATAGGTAGCCTGAACCATGCAGAGCGTGTCATTAGCGAAAAGAAAATGTGATAATGCAAAATGATATCTTCTTAACCCACAACTCACTCCATTGATGAGTCCTGAGTTTTTTGCGAAGCCATCATATTTTAGAGAGCTTCCATAACAATGACGAAAAAAATAAGAGTGGATCACCATTTAGAGCTCTCAAAAAATCCATGAGAACTCTTATTAACAATGACAAAAAACTTAACCGTCGAGAGAAAAAAATCTAATCCAACCAATCCATTTTACACACATTCTCATTTTGTCCATTACATCAAACAAAACTCTCAATTGGCATGATCATGGGATTTTTTGAAGTCTAACTTGACTAAAACACATTTTTTACCTCTTGAATTAGTTGAGTTAGTGCACTACTATTAATATGACATCATAAATTTGACGACATTTTATGAACGTTATTTAATTACAGATATGTCTCTAACACCCTCTGCAACATGTTGACCAAACATTTTGTGACAATTATAAAAGACAAAACGAGATTAATAGGCTTAAAGTTCTTCACGACAACAGTTCCTAAAGCTTTATGAATGTGACATATCAAAGTAGAGTTTCAACTCTTATCAAAAGATGAAAATCGATAAAAAAAATTAATTTTTTCCATAATATAGTCTTAAGGAAATGACACGCCTTCTTAAAAAAAGCCAAAGTAAACTCGTCGCGTCTTGATACTTTATCACTTCCACACCCCTTAATGGTCTCCTTAACCTCCTTCAACGTAAAATGAGCCTCCAACATATTCTTTTGCGTTTTACTAATTTAATCAAAAGTTATACCATTCAATTTAGGTATGACCTTAAATGGCTCCTTAAACAAACTCTTATAGAATTTGACAATACTCGTATTGAGATATTAAGCTCATTATCATGAACTTTTTCCTCGATCGAGATCAAATTAATCACATTATTTCTTCCTTGCGCGTTAGAAATCCAATGGAAAAACTTGGTGTTATGTTATTAAGATATTTGTTTGACACAACTTAGTACAGTTCAAGTATCAAGAGTTTTGTTTAGAGGTTGATTCTCAGAAGAAGAAAAAATATGTTCGACATGTTAATTTACTAAATAAATAAAAAATATTGATTCGACATTTTAATTTCTAAATTCAAAAAATAATATTAGTTTGAAATTTTAACTTACTAAATTTAAAATATATATATATATATATATATATATATATATATATATATATCGTTTTAACTTTTTAAATTAAAAAAAAATATCGGTTTAACACATTAACCGTGTTATAAATTATAAAATAATAGTTTTTTTTTCAGAAAACATAAAAAAAAAAATGAAATTACAAAAACACACTAGTTTGAATTCAGTTGGAAATAAATTTTAATTTCAATTTTTAATCTTAAAAACGTTGAATAAGTTCATATAATAGCGTAAACTAATTCAAATATAATTTATTATCAAACATAGTTTAACAAATAAATTGAGGTATGAAGACTATAATTTATGATCATGATAATAGAAGTTATTGCAACTTTGATGACATTGACAAATAAAATTTAATTAAAATGTAACATTTTATATGAAGTATGAAAAAACCTTTTTGTTACTCTTGACCCAAAACAATTGTCCATTTATTAGTATTGTATTTCTGAGATAAAAAACAATTATATACAAAATAAATTGTTATGGTTAATAAATAATATGTAAAGAATATGAAAAAAATTAATAAATCATTCAAAAATCAAAAACCGCTTGAAATGTTTTTTTTCTTTTTTACACTATTGTCTTGTATGATCAATGATGACTAGAGTCATAAATATGAATATTACAAATCTGATAAGTTTGACTATTATTAACTATTGCACTGCAATAAAATAACAGATGAAAATCAATTTCTATCTACTTACAACACATTAAAGATTCACAATAAAAAAATAATCCATTAAAATAATGAAATCTTACAGGCACTCTAATATCAAGCTTTTTTCAAGAAGATGGTCCTCTTCTAATAACTTCTCCATCAGAACATGATATCAATGACAAACACTATAATGTGTATCCTCTCCTTAACCGTTGCATTTATTTTTTTTAAAAAAATACCCAAAACTTATCTTTTTCTATTAAGTTGTTTGAATTATTAAAACATAATTACACTCGTTTGTATTTATAATTTATTAATCGAAATATTAAAATATATTTTATTTTAAAAAAATAAATTTATTTTATCATTATATATTAATACTCTTTAAATTTTTAATCAAAAAATTATATTTTTTTCAAAATCACATCAATTATTATTTTTTAAATAATACAACCGAACAAAGACAATAATTTTTTCAATCTTTCAATTTATTAAAAAATATATTTTACTTTAATTTTATAAAATTTTAAATATAAAAATATTTATATTAATTGACCAATTTAAAATTTAAATAAGTACTTATTTTTTGTCATTGAATAATATTTATAAAAAAACTAATAAAACCCCCCAACATCAAACAAGCCCTAAATGTTCCGATTAGATCTTATTCATTACATTTGGTCCCCTCTGGCCTCTTAAATTTCTGGTAATATATATAAGTATCCATTATCGGAGCCATATTTTGACTTTTGGATTCGAATTAATTAGAAACTTTATGAGATGGTTTGATATTGACATTTTTTTAAGATTATTTTTAGTTTATTTTCTATCATATAAGATAAAAAAAAATTCCAAAAAAATGCAATATAAACAACCCGATCTCATTCAAATAATAACCCAACATCAAACAAGCTATTGTTTTTTTAAGGATGTTTATTTGGAAATCGAATTTTGAATGGTACGCCCTATATGGCACATATTATCGAAATTTTAATAATTTGAGATTTTTTACTAAATGGACAAAACAATTGTTTTCTTATTATATGTATTATGTTTTTTTATTTAATTTGACACATTTATAGATGAAACGATGCTTTTGAATGATTTTTACGTATTATTTTTAAATTTAATATTATTTGAGATTTAAACATTTTAATTTGGTGGGAAGTTGCTAAAATAATGTAGGATAAGAAAATGATTTGAAAAAAAAATCAAATAATATGTTTGGTATTTATTGACTTAATTAATGTTCAACTTAGATCTTATTTATTGACTTTGGTCCCCTCTGCCCTCTTACATTTCTGGTGATATATAAGTCCCATTATCCAAGCCATTTTCACTTTCGGTTCGGAATTAAATATAAACTTTATGGTTTGATATTGACTCTTTTTTTTTTATTATTAGTAAGAAAGTTTTAGTTTATTTTTTTATCATATAAGATTTTTTTTTCTTACAAAGAATGCAATATAAACACCCCCATCTCATCCAAATAACCAACATGTTGTTGCTGTTGTTTTTTTTTGGAAAAATATATGAAATAAAATTTGGTTCAATTATTATTTTGGGATCGAATTTTGAATTATGTGCCCCATATATAGAATGATTTATCGAAATTTTAATAATTTGAGATTTTTTATAAATGGAAAAAACAATTATCTTCTTATTATATATTATGTTTTTAATTAATTTGGCACGTTTATAAATAAAATTATATTTATAAACGTTTTGTACATATTATTTTTAAGTTGAGTATTTTTTGAGATTTACGCATTTTAATTTGTAAAGAGTGATTATAAAATGTATGATCTAAAAAATGATCGGGAAAAAGAAATCGAATAGAAATATATTTGATATTTATTTATTTTACAGAATTTCAAAATGATATAATTTTGTGTTCAGTTTAACCATTTGAATACTCTAAAAAGATGTGATGTGAATGAATAGTTAAATTTTTGAAAAAAAAAAGATAATTGTTATTTCTTTTTACAAATTTAATAAATTAGTTTTAAAAAAAATATTACGTTAAAGTAAAAAAAACGTACAAGTTCTTTTGTTTGAAAAAAATTTTAAATAACTAAAATTGTGATAGTTATAGCACAATATGACACAATTTAAAGTTCAAAACTCAATCGGTGAAAACGACCCAAATTTGAATCTCAGGGCCAATAAAATTTAGATTATTGAAAATTTTTATAAGATAAATTACCATAATGTATAAATTTAATTAAAATATAATAATTAAATTTTTATTTTTATTAATTAATTAAGTGATTTGCCTTAAATCTAAAAAAAGTTAAGATTAAACCATTTCATAGAGTTTGTTTGATATTTGATTTCCTTTTATTAAAAGTTAGTATATCACATTTTTTTAATAATTCAATATGTCAATTAAAATACAAAAACACTCTTAATGCATAATTGTTTGGATAAGTGTTATTTTAATAACCAGTTGGACTATTATTTTGATATGGAGTTATTAAAAGTTTGGGTTATTTTATCAAATCTTAATGTGGGTTAATATTTAATAATTTTCTCTGTAAAAATAAATATAAAATATTTTAACATTTTAATTAATAAAATGATAAGTAATATTTGTATATTATTTTGGTGAGTTATTTATTTAATTTTATAGTTTTTTAATTTTAAATAATAAACAATATATAAATTAAACAAATTAAAAACCTAAATAATTTATTTTTCATCTATCAATCTTTTTTTATAAAAGAAATCCAAATAAAAATATCAAAAAATAACTCAACATCAAAGAAACTCTGGATTATATATGTCTAAGAGCTCGTTTTCCATGATTTTTATGGAAAAAAATATTGTTCAATGATTTTGATGATTTTTATGGAAAAAAAAATATTGTTCGAATACGAATATTATAAATAAATTTTTATAAAATTATTTTAATATTCTGATTAATAAATAAAGCGATCTGATAACTAAGAAAAGAATGATGCGTTTGAATTTGGAGTAAAAACTAATCAAATGATCTCTAAATGCTTCTTTTGATTTTGATTTTTTTTTAGATTTGATAATTAAATTATTTTTATAAAATGAGTTATTTGATTATTAGTGTTAGGGGTGTAAACGAGTCAAAATGCTTGTGAGTAGCTTGTGAGTAGTTCGGTCAAATCTCGACTCGAACTCGGTTTGACCGAGCTCAAGTCGAGTTCGAATAGCTCGATTATAAAATCGAGCTCGATCTTTACATTTGTTGTTCGAGTAACTCGTTATATATTATATATAATATATTATATATATTTTCATATATATATAATTAATTTCCTTATGCCTTTTAAGATTTTCATTCTCAAATTCTCTATCTCTACTCCTTTCATTCTTAAACAATCAAACTCATCTCTTTCTTTTCTCCTTCCATTCTCGTTTTCTCCTCCTTCCATTCCGAACAACCAAACTCATCTTTCTCTTCTCCTTTTATTATCATACCGTCAAATCTCTCTATCTCTCTTCCCTTTTCATTTTCAAACGGTCAAACCTCTCTATCTCTTCTCTTTTCTCCATCATTTATATTCTTTCTTTATCAAAAAAAACTTTGAAACATCTATTTTTTATTCTAATATTAACGGAATAATTTTTTCATTATCTTGCGCCCTTCATTATTTCATATTTCGAATCTTATAAAATTTGAAGATCACTATCTATATGACTAATGCATAATATTGACAACTTTTAATATTTATGATGAAGTTTCATTTATAATTTTTAAATAAGATGTTTGTGATTGAATGATTATCTTTAAATTATATGATGGGATTTATATTTTTTATTTTTAAATAATATTGTGATTATATATGTGTAGTTTGTTAAATATATATTATATTATGTTTGAAATATTATTTAGTTATAAAATTTAATTCTAATTAAAAATTTTAATTTCCGAGTTCGAATCGAGTCGAGTTCGAGTATAAATTTTGGTACTCGATCGAGTTTTTGTAAATATCTTAAAGAATAACTTAAAATTATAAAAATTGTCCAAAGTGAAGAATCGAAATCAGACGTAAATACAAATATATCAAACAAAACCCTTAAGCATGCAAAGTCAAATGAGGATACATATATGATATGCTTTTCTTCTTATAGTTATCATCAACGTAACACGTGTGATATGTGTGTGGACCTAATACTCAATTTTCTTCATCCATTATAGCCGAAATTTAAAAAATAAATAAATAAAGTATTGTGAGTGAAAATTTATTCTACGGGATATAGTCCAATTAGACGAGTAAGAATATATATTTATTTATTTATTTATTTATTTAATCGTTCTTCTTTCACCCAAATAAGAAAATGGGATTGATTCCTTATGTCGATTTTAAAGACTTGTGATTTTAGTACACATTTAATTAAAACTGATATATATAGTTGAAAGAGATTTTAGTTTTATTTATTTAAAATAATCAATACTTTTCAGCAATTAAGATAGCTTTTCTTAGTTCATTTTAGTTGGTTAGATATATATAGATAGATCTGAATCCATTTTTCTATTTTGAATTTTGATGTTTAAATTCAGATGGGTTATTAGATGCTTTTATTTATTACAATATATAATCAATACTTTTAATTAACTATTGAATAGGACCCAACCACATCAATTAAATCAGATATTTTTGGTTCAATTGAGTTGGTTTTAATACTTTTAATAAATTTGACCCAACCACATAAATATAGATTTATTTTTTTTTCAATTTAGAGCTGGTTTGATATTGAGTTTTTTTTTTAATTGAAAATTCAATATTTTCTTCATTTTATTTTATCTATTATATCACTTTTTTTTATTCATCCAAATATCAAAATATTTTTTATTTAATCTTTCTATTTTATCTATTTAAAGGGTAAAATGATTATTAAACTTAAAAAAATATTTTCTTAAAACATATTATGTGAAACAAGAAATTTATTCAAAAACCCAGATAAAACCTATAGAAGTAGGGGTGGCAATTTGAAACCGCCCCGCTGAAACCGAGCCGAATCGAACCGATTAGTATGGTTTTTCCCCGCTTTGACTGGGGATCGGGGCGGATCGGGGAAAACCCGAAATATGTTGACCGGGGTTCGGGGCGGGGATGGTATTTACATGCACCGAACCGATCCCCGAACCGAACCGAACCGATAAAATATAATTATATTTATTTAATAAAAATATATTAATTAATGAAATCATTAATTAATGTCATCATTACTTTTCTTTTTTTCATTGAAAATCTTTTTATCTTCCATCCTCTACACACGCTATCTTTAATACACAATGTCTCTAATTATTTTTTACTTTTTATCTCTTCATCTTCTTTATTCTACATACATGATCCATGATTCTCTCTTGAATCTTGAAGGTGTTTTCAGTTTGAAGGTTAGTTAAACTCTTTGCTAATATTATTTTACTGTTTTTTACTAATCAATATAAACAAAATGGCATCACGTCTTTTTGTAGGGTGTTTTCTATATTCGTCTTTGTCTTTCACAATCTTTGTTACGTCTTCTCTCGACTTGACGATGATATTTTCGATTTTATTTAAATATGTAATATATATAATAATACTTCATTTTATTTATTAATATATTTTTTATTAATACAGAATGTGATCCTAACCATAACCATTGAAGAATGAAGATGAAGAATGAAGATGAAGAATGAAGATGAAGAATGGAGATTTAATTTGATTGAAGAATGAAGATGAAAAATGGAGATTTAGTCTAATTAGAATTTTTGTTATATTTTGAAACATTATTATTATTGGAAGTTTATTTGTTTCGGTATATAATACATTAAAATTATTATTATTGAATGTTATTTTTGTTTGGTATTTAATATTTTGATAATTTATAACTCTAAATATATGAATTATTTTATTTTATTTTATTATTTATATTTTAAATTTAAATTGTTATTCGGTTTCGGTGCACCGCGGGGAAACCCCGTACCCGATCGGGGCGGGGATGGTTTATATTTAAAAACCAAATTGGGAATCGGGGCGGGGATCGGGGCGGGGTGGGTAAATTCGGGGCGGTGATGGTATTGTCATTCACCGAACCGAACCGCCCCATTGTCATCCCTATATAGAAGACATGAATTAATTTTTTATTTTGATGTTTAAATTCTTGGGTTTAGTGTGTTTATTTTTAACTTTCACATCATGTATTAAAATTAAAATATAAATAGTATTGTAAAAATTTAATCAAATAAGATTTTATTTTCATAATTTTTATATAACAACCCAATTGTAATAATTTAATACAAGAAATGATAGGTAAAGGAAATTTGAGAAAAAAAATAGAATAAAAAATGACGTTATATCATTTCATTAAACTAAATGTGAAGAAAGAATATAAAAAGTTTTTCAGAAAGTTGCCAAATTTTTTCTCTCTTATTCTCTGTCCAAATTTAATGATTGATGTTTCTCTTAATAAAAATAATAATTAAGAATATAAATTATCTACCCCAATAATTGTAAACAAAACCTCATTAACCACTTCCTAGTTTGCCCCAAGTGTAAAAGGGAGACATGCATCTTTGATGGCATTTTTGTCAATTGTCAATAGGTTTTCATTTTAGTGGCGTTTGTGGTTTGTGGTGGGGGTGGCTAGCCAATAATGGAATGAAGAATTATCTCTTCTTCTTCCTTCTCCATTTCTAATTCTATATATATTAGAACCAAACAGAACTCACCCACGCAGAAAATCAAGATACTCTTCCTCTCTCTGCCTCTTCCTCTCTCTCTCACACACATAGAGAAACACAGTGATCATTTGAAAAAATGGAAAAAGGGAAGAAGAAAGAAGAGATGATGAATTATATGGTTCAAGATGATGAGGAAAGGGAAGAAGAGAAATGGGTTTATGATTCTTCTTTAGATCATAAAGGGAGACTTCCTTCAAGAAACTCTACTGGTACCTGGAAGGCTGCGTTATTCATCATCGGTAATATCCACTTTTTAATTCTGACACTTGATAATAAAAAAATATCCATACTTTATTGTCAAATCTTTTATATATTATCCTACTTAAATTCGATTTCTAAAAATTGGTATACTTTTGCTTAGTTAATTAGGGACCATAGTATTGTAAAGCTCCACTTATAATCATATTTGTGGTTAGAATTTGAGATTTGTTAATTTGGGTTGTTTTAGAAGATGGGTTTGAATTTGAAATTTGACATATGAGGTTTTAACTTTTTAACTTATCACTATTTAACTTTGCAAACTCATTTTACTTATTTTTTTTTAATTAAAATAGCATTTTTTCCAATTTTTTCAATTATTATTGGATATTTACACATTTGGTAAGACATTTTGACAATTTTAAACGTATATATTTTGAAAAAATACTTCATTTAAAATTAAAATACATCCAAATTGTTAAACTAAATTTATGTTGTTAGGAAACTTTTTGAAAAAAAATAAATAACAAACTATCACAGACTTTCATTTTTGTTTCATATGACACATTTTTTTTCACCAAACTAATTTTAACATATTAGAATGCTTAAATCTCGAAAATAATGTTCAATTTACTTATAATTGTAATTCAATCAAAAACAAAATTGATACATTAAAATAAGTTAACTGGGGTATTGTCTATTTGAAAAAAAAAAAAAAACTAACAAATCTTGATAGTCTAAGTTCATATGACATAATTTAATATTCAATCCTCATCTTAATAAAAATAAAAATAAAAACAAAAAAAATAACTCAAATTCAAGCATGCAAGTGATCCATCATTAAAGAAAACTAGAGTAGATTAACAAAAAGTTGAAAATCTCACTTTTTCTTTCTTTTACAATGCACTAACAAAAAGCATTAAATGACTAGCTAGATTATTTGAAAAGCTTTATTTTGGGTCTTTAATGGTGTGTGGGCCTTCATGCAGTAATTGAGTTCAGTGAACGGTTGAGTTACTTTGGAATCGCGACCAGTCTCATAATTTACCTTACCAAAGTTATCCATCAAGATCTCAAAACAGCTGCAAAGAATTGCAATTACTGGTCTGGTGTCACCACTTTGATGCCACTCTTGGGTGGTTTCTTGGCTGATTCATATCTTGGCCGATTCTACACTGTTCTTCTTTCCTCCATTGTTTATCTCTTGGGTTTAACTCTGTTGACATTATCAAGGGTAGTACCGAGTTTGAAGCCATGCAATGAAAACACTGATCCTTCTTCTTGCCAAGATCATTCTACAAAGATTCATGTGATAGTTTTCTTCATTTCGATTTACTTAATCTCTATTGGGACAGGAGGACATAAACCAGCTCTTGAAAGCTTTGGTGCAGACCAATTTGATGATGACCACCCTCTTGAAAGAAGGCATAAGATGTCTTTTTTCAACTGGTGGAACTTTGGTCTTTGTTGTGGTCTTTTGTTTGGTGTCACGGTTGTTGTTTATGTGCAAGATCATTTCAGTTGGGCTCTTGCCGACATCATTCTTACATCTACTATGGCTTTTAGTTTAGTCATTTTCATTGTTGGAAGACCGTTTTACCGTTATAGAAAGACCAAGGGAAGTCCTTTAATTCCCATGCTTCATGTTCTTGTGGCTGCTTATAAAAAGAGAAAGCTTCCATACCCAGAAAACCATAATCAACTTTATGAAATCTCTAAGTTGCCTAAAGAACAGGGGAGACTCCTCTGTTATACACACAGATTCAAGTAAGTAAGATTATTTTCAAAAAATTGCAAACCATGACTTTGATTCTATGATCCATCTTAATGTTCTTTTTTCAGGTTTCTTGATAAGGCAGCAATCATGGAAGAAGACAATCAACAACAGCAAATGAATCCATGGAGATTAACAACAGTTACAAGGGTTGAGGAGTTAAAGCAAATTCTAAGCATGATCCCAATTTGGCTAGCGACGCTACCTTTCGGTATTTGCGTGGCGCAAACAGCGACGTTCTTCGTCAAACAAGGCGCGACTCTCGACCGAAAGATTGGAGGCGGAGGCTTCGTCATGCCTGCTGCGTCGGTCTACGCGATCGTGGCGATTGGAATGATTGTTTCGGTTGTAATCTACGATAGAATCCTAGTACCAATCATGAGACGAGTTACGGGGAATGAAAGAGGGATCAAGATCCTTAAAAGAATCGGGGTTGGAATGATATTCTCAATGGCATCGATGGTTGTGGCAGCTTTGGTGGAGTCGAAAAGACTTAATCTAGTTAAGAAAGATGGCGCGAAAGGAGCGAGTTCCATGAGTGTATGGTGGTTGGCTCCTCAGTTTCTCATAATGGGGTTGGGAGATGGATTCACTATAGTAGGGCTTCAAGAGTACTTTTATGATCAAGTTCCGGATTCGATGAGGAGCTTGGGAATCGCGTTTTATCTAAGTGTGATCGGGGCGGGGAATTTTCTAAGTAGTATTCTAATAACGGTTGTGGATAATTTGAGCAAGAAGAGTGGAGGAAAGAGTTGGTTCGGTAAAGATTTGAATAATAGTCGTTTGGATAATTTCTTTTGGCTATTGGCGGGAATGAGCGCATTGAATCTATGCATTTACGTTCCGTTGGCGAACCGATATATTTATAAGAGCGTGCAGGGAAGGTCTGGGACCGTGGCTATGGCTGTGGCTGATTGCGACGAATAGTTAAGACCGAGGTGGTTTTCGGTTAGGTTATGTATTGTTGGTGTTTAATTTCTAGTTGTAGTATTGTATAATCTTTTTCATAAAAAGAATTATTCAATCTTCTTACTTGTTGAATTGTATTGTTTTATGTTTCATAGTAATTCCCATTAAGTCTAATTATCATTGAAATCATAAGTACTAAATTTGGACCATTGCATGGGTTAACTAAAATAGTTAGTAATTTCTAAATCAATAATTTAATTAAACTTTTAGTTTAAAGTAATATTGAACCTGCTTAAAAATAACCTAGTTCCAAAAGTTTGAACTGAGTTTGGATATGGCTGAAAAATTGAACAAATATTTTCAAAATAGGAGTTTATGGTTAAATTTATTAAAATAGTCTAGTTGGATGAGAATATCTTTAAAATTTATTTTATTTATTTATAAATTTATTTTTGCATATTATTACTTTTTTAAAATAATAATTATTTTGTATTCAATAAATTTGTAACAAAATGATAATACTTCTACAACATTCTTTTATATATATATTAATATTGTTTTATATTAATTTTTTAAAATATCTGTAATAAGAAAAGGTTGTATGTTTAATTAAACGTGTAATTTTTATTCAAACTGTTTTTACACATTTGGTTAAATCGCATTTGAATGTCTTAATCAAGATAAACTAATTATAACATCTTTGGAACAATAACAAACAAGCTAACAACAATCCTTTTACTTAACATTTCTGAAAAAGAGTTTGTTTTCTTGTTTTTCGATTATTAAAATAAATTGATTCATTATTAATAATATCAAAATATTAAATAAATTTTATAGCATAAAATATTGTATAAGATAGAGATCAATATTTATTAAAACTAAAATCCATTTAGTCATTACTTTATCTTGATAAATATTATTAATGTTATTTAGTTTTTGTTAAAAGTACTATCATAATCTAAAACTTTAATAATAATAAAAAATAAAAAAATTGTTATACATTTTTTATACTATTAAAATTTGATTTTAATTATTAATATATATGTATAATTAAAATAGTAAAATTAGAACAAATTAATGAAAGCAAGATAAATTAAGCAAGTGAGTCTTCTTAGTATATAGTAAAATTTGATTTGATTTAATATATATAATTAAAATAGTAAAATTAAAACAAATAAATGAAAGCAAAATAAATAAAGCAAGTGAGTCTCACCTTTTATCTTATCTTACTTTTTTTTTATTTGATTATCTCACTCTCTCATCGTCTTTGGAAAATATGATTCCAAAAATGTTCAAATTTGAGTGAGCGACGAAGTTACACATTAAAAAAAAATAGACTAAATTTACATGTTTTTAAATAAATAAATAGTATAATGTTAAATCATATAGTATGTCTAGGACACATATGCCCTTCAATATTAGGGTCTACAATTTTATAATATATATATATATATATATATATATATATTTATATATTAAAAAAGTTTAAATATTCTCACAAAGTATTATATCATTTAATCAACTAAAATATGTAATTATATAAAATTATTAATTATTATAATATAATATAATATAAAAATAATAATAAATAAGAACAAATTTTATTTTTAAGATAAATCCCAAAAAAAAAATTTAAAAAAATAGAAACCAATAAAATGTTTTCCTAATTTTAAAGTATTTTTTTAATAGATTGCTCAATATTTTATTTTATAAAAGGATATTATACCAGAATTCTTTTATATATATTTTAGAAAACTAATCTTTTATTCATTGAACATTATTTGAACCCAAATCCAACTAGATTTTCTCTTTCTTATTTTTATATTGGACTTTGTCTTCTAGGACCAACTTAAGTTTTTTATATATTAATCAATTGTGTTGCAAAACAAACAATAAACAATTAGCATAGTAAAATTATAAAAGTGTTTAGTTAGAATAGTTTTATACATAATAAAATTAATTAATGGTATAACTTATATCTTTTAAAAAAAACTATAAATTATTAACATCTTACACGTATGTTAACAAGAAGGTATTAAATTCTTGATTTATTTTATTATTTTTTATCCCATATCTTTAATATAAACATTTATTTATTTATTTATTTATTTATTTATTAAGTTTAATTATTAAGTTTTTATAATTTTTTTAATTTTAATATATATTATTTATTTTTAAAATAAACTTATTTTATAAATTTTATTATTTAAAATTTTAAATAATTTAAAATTTGTAATTTTACAAAAGAAAGTTAATGTTTATTTTATAATTAGTAGTATAATTATTATAATAATTGCATCTCTTATTAATTACAAGTTAGTTCAATAATTTAAAAAATATATATTATCTTTCATATTTTAAAAAAAAATTATAAAATAATACTAATTATTTATTTTTATATATTATTATTAATTTAAAATAATAATATTAATAATATTTAAACTAATTAAAATAAATTTTAAATAGCATTAAAATATCAATAAAGTTAACTAAAAATAATTAACAAAAATAAAAATATATATATATATATTATTTTATTCTTATATATAAATTTATTATATCTACCAAATAAAAAATATAAGTATATACAATATCTTCTACTTTCAACAATAATAATAGTAATAATATAGTTTATTCCATTTTATACTTCATTACAATTTATATCATTTTATAATTTATTATAATTTATATCTCCTTACCCTATAATATAGATATTCATTGCACCAAACCCATATAAACATTTTAAACTTTGTATTGTTTAGTCATTCTTTGCCTTTCAACCTTATATGTTTGGAAACGAATTCTTTGTTATAAGAATCATTATTTTACTTAAACCTTCGCTATTTTTAAAATCAAATGGTAATAATTAAAAAATTATTTTTTTTTATCTTGTGTTTTCAAATATTGTTATAGTATCTAAATTTGTTATCTATGTTTGATTATTTATATTTCTATTTATTGTTTTGATTGTACCTTTTTATTTGAAATAAATGATTAAAAAAAAGTCCAATGTATTAATTTCATTACTTAATTAGGGTTTCAACCGCTAAGATATGTGGCACCTGGTTGTCTGCTGTTGGTTTGCGGGCAGCAGTTGGAGCCAGCTATTAATTAATGATCAAATAAATATAAAAATAAATAAATAAAAATTCACTAATTTCATCTTACCTGGCAACCCTTTTAATTAATTAATTAATGGGATCACACGCTCTGTCTTTTAAGATCTTTTGTTTGACTTAAAAAAAATCTAAGTCTATTTAAAAATTATTTTATTCTTATTTTTATATATATAATTATATATTAGTAAATTTGTAAATAAAGAAGGGTATTTGTGTTTAATATTTATATTATTAATGGATGATACGACGTGATCATGATTATGTGATGACTTTAAAGAAATTATTTGAATAATCTCATTTATTCAATTAATTTCAGCCACAAAACCTATAGTATAATAATATCAACAACTAATTAAAAGATAACTTTCAGCATAAATAAAATTAAATAAAATAAAAGCAGGCCAAGCTTCTCTTTCTCTATTATTTTTGTTTTCTCATTATAGGTCATACAATATAATCAATAAAATGAAATTAATAAAATAACTCAAATAATAAGAATCTAACCTTAAGTCCAAATATAATCATGATAATTTCTTCAAATCAAAAAATATATATTATAATATTATTGAACATGTTAATTTATAAGAAGATTAAATTAAGAAATGAAAAGATGTTAATGATAATAATTTCATAATTGTAATTATAAAATAAATATTTTATTAGGTTGAAACTATTATAACTTTACAATCATAATCTTATCTAAATCATAGCCAGGAATGTTATGAATGGGCAGATTGTGACTTAGAATGCGTTTATCATTCTCATTCCTTCCACTTTATACTTTTTTTTTACTAACACTCTTTCTAGTTCGGTTTTGAGAATTTTTCGCAATGCATCGTTACACCTGTCTTTTAAAAAAATCATAAAATTATATAAATATATTTTTAATATTATATATTATAATATGTTGAAATTTTATATTATTTAAAAAAAATTAAAACTCTTATAAAATGTGAATTATAAATAAATATATTAATCATATTATTTATTTGATTATGCTTATTAATATTTCAATTTAAATCAGAATAAGATTGGGAGAGTCCACCCTTCAGACAAAGACACAAATATTGTCTCAAACTCACTACGATCAAATACATGTTAAATCGGAAAAACCTAATAATAGGTCAATTTTGATTGAAAATTATAATTTTTTGAAAATGAAAAATATATTAAATGTGACGAATTATAGTTGTCATTCTTAAATTCTTAAGCGTGATATTTATTCTATGGAGTGAATTTTATTGATATGGGGAAGATGTCAAAACCATACAATCAACAACCATAAGCAAGCCCAAATGCTGAGAGTGATGTAGTGATGTGGCCAATGGATGAATTTTTGTTTATATTTTACTTATATGAGTCACATTTCAAAATTAATAGTACTTAATAATACACTATGGTAGGGTAATTAAAACATTTATTCTTTTATAATATTACTTTAAATAAAAAAATTTAGAGACATAATTTAAGAATATGTATTGTTGATAAAAAAAATTCAAATTTAGATTAAAAACTTATCATAAAAGGCATTGTAATAAATAATTCAAGATTTGTTATACTGATTTTGAAAAAAAATAAAATTTAGTAAAAAATTAAAATGTATTAATATATAATAAAAAAAAATTTATTTTAAATAAAAAATATTTTAATATATATATATATTTTTTTAATAAATTGAATAATATAATTAGTGAAAAAATAATGAAATGTCTTTTTATTAAAGTTTAATTAAAAGAAGGAGCTCTTATTTTATTTAAATTTTAAATATAAAATAATATTTTGGTATAGTCTCTAATAACCAATATTTTTATTAAATAATTTATTTTGTTCATATAAATACTAAAATAAAAACAAAAATCACATATCTAAATTATTAGTTTATAAAGAGGGAGAAGAGAGAGTTTGAGAGAGTAAATTGAGAGGAATAAATGATGTGTCTCTATATCACTTGTTGAAAAAATAATAAAGAGTGAAAAGAGATAAATTTTATTATTGTTTCGACTAATCAAACATCATTCCTTCTTCATCCTCCTTCCCAAATTTCATTTCCCAACATTTCTCTTATATTATTTGAATAAAAAAAGAGGAGTGATAGAAAGAGAATGAGAATTTGGTGAGGGAATGAATGGGAGGAAAGAAATAAATTATTTAATTTTTTCAGCGAAAGAAAATAAGATTATGCCAGTCATTCCCTCACCAAATTTTCTAACCAAATTCCCTTACCTAATCATTTCTCATAAAAAACAAAAAAAAAGTATTAATATATTAAGAAAATAAAAATATAAAGTCATTTTATTTATAATTTTCTAAATAATAAAACATGAAACAAGCTCCCAAAAGATATAAATAGGGATCAGAGTGGAACACGATTTTCTAGGAAGACGAATCAGACTATTCAAAGGTAATTATAAAAGTACTTTTCCTCGATTTTATATATTATTATTATTATTATTATTATTATTATTTCTCATTTAATTCACCCTTCCCGGTTAAAAGCTCCACTCTTTTTCTCCCTTTTTTAACTTTTTTTTTTTCATCGAAAAAATGGTTTCCTTTAAATTCGTGTTTTCTAAAGTAACACCCAAGTAATATTTTTATAATATTTTTTTTTTATATTTATTTTTTAAAATATTAATTACATTTATAATAAGGGAAAAAACAAAATAGATAGAAATATGAAATATGACTACATCAATAGTAAAGATTGTTTAAAAACCCGACAAATTTATTTAAAAATAATCTTATTGAATTGGCATACATTTAAATTTATTTGAAATTGCTCATTTTAAATTTATTTTAAAAAATGCTACTTATACAAAAAAAAATAAAAAAAATTACATCTTAAAGATTTAAAACCATTTAAAATGATATAAAATTATAAATTTATGTTGAAAATATTATTTAATTCCTTTTATACGTGGTGAATTTATTTATTTTATTTTTCAAGTTTTACTACCAGAAAGATTTTATCTTAATCTTAAGATGACTTTTTAAATTTTATTCTCAAACGATAACGTATTTACCCTGTTTTATTTTTAGATAACAATATTACATATTAAGGTGATGACGATGTTATTACTCATTCCATTCCTACGTATTTAGTTATTGACATAATTTAGAAAGAGTAATGATAAAGAGCTAGAAAAAAATGACAAGAAAGTCTAGAGAAATGATGTGTTATTTTTTGAGTGGTGTGAAAATCTGAAAATTCTCTCATATTAAATTTTCAAACCACTCAGAAAATGACACATCATTTCTCTAAACTTTCTTGTCATTTTTTCCCGCTCTCTATCATTACTCATTTATAAATAGGTAATCGTGGCCTGGAAGAGAGAAAAATTGAAACTAATTATGTTCGGTACATTTTTTTATTCCCGAACATGACCAAAAGGTACCGCCATTTTTATGTTCAACCCATTTTTTTTTTTTTATGAATTTTTTTTATCATGGACAAAATCTCTGATAAAATGGTCAAATATCCACTAACATGATCATTTATTTATTTATTATTTTTTTATGTATGATTTTTTTATTTCTATCCTGTACAAGTGAAAGATTTGTGACCTTATTTTCATTTTTAACTTTGTTGCCTTATCACGGCTAAATGAAAAATTAATATTTTTTAATAATTAATATAAATGTATTTTTAAAATATAAATTATTTATCGATTTCTCTGTTACACTCCTACTTGCTCCAACTTCAAAACTAGAGACATTTCCAAATGGGATATGCGTTTGTATTTTTTCAAAAAATTATCACTAAGAAATAAATAATATTGATGTTGAAGAGACGAAGATATATCAATAATATTATTATATTGTAATACAAAATTCATAATATATTTGAATCGGCCTACTATAAAGGATTTACACCAAAATGATGACTATCCTCTTAATGAGAATAAATATAATTTTATTTAAAGATGAAATAAATATATTAGTCAAAATAAACTTTAATTCAAATATTAGAAACAAAACCTAGTTAAATATATTAAGGGATCGATAATTTTAAATTAATTATCTAGATATTCAAATTTTGACGGTATAATAAAAATGGTTCATAATTGAAGTTAGATTCTTAAAAATAAATGTATAATGAACAATTTTAAATAAAATAAATGTATAATAAAAAATTTAAAACAAATAAAAATATTTAAAACATAATTAAATATACTTGATCATTATACCTATTGCCAAAAAAATAAAATAATGTCAGTTTATAAGTTAAAATAAAACTTTACAAATTTAGTTTTTTTTAAATTAACACAAATATGTTATATTTATTTAATAAAATATAAAATATAACAAAGGTATGAAAAATAATAATAAATTTAACTTTTATTTTCTCAAGTTAACTTAATTTTTAGGTCGGCTAATATTTATTACTTAATTTAATATATTAAAAAAAAATTTAAAAAATTTATTTGTTACATATATTTATAATCACTTATTTTTAAAAGACTTAAATAATATTATATTTAAAAAATATATAACTTATTTTCTAAACAAAAAACAAACGAAGAGTTATCCTAAAAAACACCAACTTATTACTTATTTTAGTAATGACTCTACAAGTCGTCACCATTCGTCATTGAAAATGACAACATTCAATGACAACACTGATATATAAAAGTATTAGTAACGATATAAGACAGTCGTTACATATATTAATATCAGTAACGACTCTCTAAAGGTAATGTCGTTACTCATATTAATATCAGTAACGACTCTTCAAATGCAATGTCGTTACTGATATATGTATCAATAACGACACTCTTATGATAATGTCGTTACTAATACACTTCTAAAGGTAATGTCGTTATTGATATATATCAGTAACGACTCTCCAAAGGCAATGAAATTATTGATATATGTATTAGTAACGACTCTCTCAAGGCAATGTCGTTACTGATATATATCAACTGTCATTAATGACAGTAAATATTTTCTGTTATATTTTTGTTTCATAATATTATTTATCCTTGTAAACAATAATGAATATTTTTTTTTTGCAAAAAAAAAATCATAAATAAAAACACCAATCCCAATAATATTTACAAATAATATACAAAATACATCAATCTCAAGTCGGAGGGGGAGGGGGTAACATAGATAATATTGTGGCCATCTGTCTGTGCAGCTCCATCGACTCGTTGCACATTCGCTCCCTCATCTCCTTCATCTTAGTCTGCATCTACTCACACTCTTCACGTGACTATTGTCTCTCGGATTCACTCTCCTCCCGCATCATCTACATCTCCTCCTGTAAAGCCCGGTTCTCATCGCGTAATTATTGTGTGTCAGTGCGCTGACTACTTGATAAACTTTGTCGATCATTTGCTCTAAAAGATGTAGGTTATACGTCTGATCCCATACCCATAACTATACCATGTCGATGAGACCCGAACGCGTGCTTCGTCAACTATAGCTCATTCCGACTCGGACCTTCTTCTATGGTAATGCGCAACTTAGAATATAAACACAAATTAAATTTTGATTAGTACATATGTAAATAGGTTTCATGTTAAACCTATAAACATGACTTACTACTTTCTCAAAAACAATAGCAGGGATCTCCGAAGTTGGATCCTATAGAGATGGTTTCTTTGTATACATGTGGAGAAATAGGTCAGCGAAATTAAAGTTTTATCCGGTAGTTCTATCCTATAAAAATTCAATAACGAACATTATAATAAGAACGGAAAACATTAGAAACTTCATATTAAATGATGCATCAACTACCTCTCGACTTGTGAAAATGAGATGTTGCCCGCATGGTTCTTGTACACAACATGCGGCATATTACTTGAATTAGACGTACTTGTTTTCTGTAATTAAGAAAATTTTGTTAGTTTAATAGATTATTAAAGTAAGTGTTCATTAAAAAAAATAACTTACTCTAAACTCCGGAGTGATGAAACGACGATCCAGAAGATAATGTCAATCACTAAGGGCAATCTCGGGAGGAGGATTGACCTAAATCGATGCCTCGTCACCTGCTCAAGCCCTAATGTACCGCATGTTTAACTAACATCTCCACATATCCCAAAGTTGTTTTGCGTGATATATCCCTTGGCAGCGATATGTATCAATGTGCTTCCCACATACTAGAAAGGATCCTGAAAAGTCAACAACTTCATAATAAATTATCACTTAGCTTTTTATAAATGGTGGTTAATACCCCAAAACGAAGAACTTACCATGATAGCCCACCAAATATGATCCAACTATGTGGAGCTCAAGTCAGTCCAACATAACATAGGGTCTTGTGCGGAAATGTAGTGGGGTCTCAAATGATACTGCCTATATACCTCGACCATGTTGTCCTATTATTGCACATGGGCTTACCATCTATCGGGTTGAACTCCAGAGGCATCTTCTTCCCCACCAACAACTAACCAACTGTCGTGTTCTTGTTCTTACCCCATCTCCTCCTCGAAGAAGATCCTAAAAATGAACACAAAATTATATAGAATCATAAGAAAATACATAATCAAACACTGGTACATGCATCAAGCTGAGACGGGGGTTATATCTTATCATCATCGAAGTTAGTGTTATGTACACTATCAACGGTCATATCATCATCACTCTCTAATATCCCGTCCAAATCGATGTCACTGATAGAGTCAAGTAATATTAAAGGGTCCTTAGACTACTCCTTGTTCTTCTATACGAGGTCCTCTAATCGGCGGCCAAAGCCCTTACCTTTTACTATACCCTTAGGTGCAATGATCGATGCAAATATAGAATGTAATATTTATTAGAAATATATATAATTTGATCCCAAGCGTTAATAAAATGTTGAAACCTTAATTAGGGTAACGGGGATTTATTGGTGTCACAATTTTCCATCCATGCCTTGATGTAATATCTATAAAGTAAAAAACTTGTTGTGACTGGCTTGCCATTATGAATGGTTAATGCATATGAGTTTGTAAAGTTCTATTCATATTTATACTAACATAATTATACTTAACAACCTTAATGCCCCAATATTTATAAGAACATCGAACCATCTACACTTGAAGATAACCACTCGTCTTCCACTAAAGAATGCTACTTCTATAATTTCATTGAGGACTCCAAATTAGTTAATTGTCTTGGCCCCATTATTTCCAAAACTAATACAGTGCTATTTTGGGTTGTTAAGCTCTCATCGTATTTCTCAGTGTTGAACTTGTACCCATTTATTTTGCACGAGTTATACTTTTTAGCATATATTGTAGGCCTACCTCCTGAAATTTTAAGATTCATTGTTCTATCAGAGTCATTAGTTAATTTCTCCATCTATTTAGTAGAAATTGTTATTAAACACATTGTCTAACTACTAAAAAAAAATTGTTGAAATGACTTACTTTTTCTTTGAAATAACTAACGTATTGTTTATCATGTTCTTCATTGAAAATATGGGGTTCGCATAATTGAATGAAATCGCTGCACATGTGTTCAATTAAATTATTGCTAAAAGTACTAAAATCGTAGTTAGTAATGAACAACACAATGAAATCGATGCACTTACTTAAAATATTCTTCAGCCTTACGACAATTTCTTAAGATGTACGAATGAGCATGCTCACGATCCCCCGGTTCGTATGTGTAGGCCATTCCATTTGATAACTCTTCCATAGCAAAGAATATGGACAATGTTGTACTAGTGTGTATCGAGGTGTCTTGTGACTCTTGATCCTCCAAATAGGGGGCACACAAACTCAAACTCTCATTCACAATGTAACTCTCGCTAATTGAACCTTCTGAAAAGTTCTTGTTTCTAAGGTATTTCTTTAGTATGCTCATATATTGTTCAACTAGATACATTCATCGATACTAGATATGCCCTCTAAGGCAAGCCTCAAAGGCTAAATGAACTGGCAAGTGTACCATTATATAACAAAAGAAGGTGACAAGATCTTCTCTAGTTTACAAAGTGCCAAGATAATGTCGTCCTATAGTTTTTCCAATTGCTCGCGTTGTAAATTTTTTTGACAAAGCAACCGAAAGAACCTTGACAAATTCACTACAACATCGTACACATCATCGGGAAGTATGTCACATGTAGCTAGTGGAATGAAATACTATAATAAAATGTGACAATCGTGACTCTTCAATACTGAATAATTTTTCTCCTCTATATTTACACACACGCCAATATTTGAACAAAAATCCTCCGACATTTTAACATATTTCTAAAACTGGCATAATCGTTTCTTGTGTTTCGATGATAGTGCATATGGGGATGCTGGACACCGAAGAACATCGTCAACCTCAGCGGGATGTAAGGAATGCTTTATGTTCTATAACAACAAATCTTTTTGAGCTTTAATCTCATCATTGCTATTTTCTTTGAAATTTATTAAAGTTCCCAACACACTATCATAGCTATTCTTCTCAATATGCATGACATCCAAATTATGTCTCAACAACGATTTCCAATAAGGCAATTGGAAAAATATACTAAGTTTGTTCCAGTTATCACTCCGAGATTCATGAGAAATTTTTGTTATATTGGGACAGTACTTTGTCAAGAAAATGTCTTTTAGATCTCGTGCTTGCATCTGAATTTCGGTTCCCTATAGTAGTACAGGAGACGCTCTATGCTCAGTACACTCATCAAACATATCACTCTCTTTGTGACAACGATGATTAGGCGGGAGGAAGCACTAATGACTCATGTAACACTCTTTCTGGCAATTTGTTAACCTCAATGATGTAGTGTTCTTATTACAAGACGGACATGCAAGTTTCTCATTTGTACTCCATCTAGACAGATTTACATATACCGGGAAATCATTGATATTCCATATAAGAGATTCCCGCAAATTTAATATTTTGAGCTTATTGTATCGTATGTCATCACACCGGTATTCCATAACTCAATCATCACTTTAATAAGTGGCTCAAGAAACACGTTAAAGGAATCTTTAGGACCTTTTGGTCCTGGAATTAACATGGACAGAATGAAGTTTTTTGCGTCCATATGTATTGTGAGAGAGACATTATAAGGTATGGGAATTACTATCCAAATGTTATACGATGTTTTATCATTAGAAAAATGTTGGAAACTATCACTTTCCAAAGAAAGTCGCACATTTCAAAGGTATGTTGCGAAATCTAGAAATAAGTTATTAAAATTCACCCATGTCATTGAATTATTAGAATGTCTCAACAAATCATCATCGGGATTGCTATATTTATGTCAAGTCATCCGTGAAGCGATTTTGGAACACATGTAAAGTCTTTGCAGCCTCTATTTTAATGGAAAATACTGCAACACCTTATTGGGAATAAACTTGTCATTCACCTTTTTTTAGGTGCACCATTAGATTGATTGACATTCCATCTAGAAAGCCCACAGACTTTGCAATTTTGAAAATCCTTATGTTCTTTACGAAAAAGCATACAATCATTCTTACAATCATCAATTTTTTCGTACGATAGACCCATGTTTGTAATGAATTTCTTACATTCATAATATGAATTTGGAAACTAATTATGAACTAGTAGTATTTCTTCCTTCAATAATCTCAATAACAAATCAAATGACGTGTTTGTCAAATGACCTACATTCTCTATGTGAAGAAGTTTAAGTAGAGACGAGGCCTTGGAAATTCGAGAACCTTCATACAAAGGTAGTTTCGAATAATCCAACAATTGATAAAATGTCTTAACATCATTAATGAGATGTTCATTTTCACCAGAATGTTCATTGTCATTGTTTACATTAGGGTACTTGAAATCATCAATAATATCTTCCATTAGGTGATCATCACAAACGTCAATAAGTTTATCGATGGTTTTACGCTCGTTATTTTGTTGTACATTGATCGGTTCATCTACAAGCTCATCATCTGATTCATCTTCCCCACTCTCACTAACAACATTTACACTATCACGTTCAATTCTCCTTTTCCCGTGAAAATACTAAAAAAATTATGTCTTATACCGAATACATTTAGATGAGTTCTAACGACTATTTTATTCTCATGTACTCGATTTGCACATTTCACACAAGAACATGCAATCGAAGATCTACTCGTAGACTTTTCTGCAAATTCTATGAAATTGTCAACCCCTCGATATATTTTGGATCAATCCAACGTAGGATCATTCATGCTTTGTCAAGAAATTCCATTAGGACTAGAAAAAATACTACTATGTCAAAAAAAAGCATATCCTTTCTAATTCATTCATATACCTAGGCCAATAATCTAATATTGAATCAAAAAATTTACAATCAATTTATAAGCATGATTCACTATAGTAGACAACTTCTACACAGTCCTAATTTATAACTATAACTTAAACAAAACAATTTAATATCATCATACTTTCAAATTATACAACTTATAACCTCACACAAGCAATAATCAAGTTTTCTTTTCAAATGGAACATCACAATCTAAATATACTACATAAGGCAGTAGGAAAACATCAAGAAATTACACAATTTTTTAAGAATATCCTCCTAATCATTCATACTAAATCTATATTTTCCTAGACCATGATCTATCTAAAATAAAATAAAAAACAGCGAGGAAGGTTAATGTCGACTAACATGAGATCGAGTAAAAGATTGTGAGATCGAGGAGCGCGACAACGAAAGAGACGACGAGGAAGGAAAGCAGCGACAGACGGTAGCGGAGCGAAGGGAGGAAGAAAAAAGAAGAAAGACTCTTGATATCAATTATAGAAGTATCATTAATGGCTCTATTATGGCCGCTACATATGCTCATTTAATGAGTATCAGTAATGACTTTATGACAATGTCGTTATTAATATTGTTGTCATTTTTATAAAGACTCTTTAGAAAGTCGTTACAGATACTTTATTGTGGAAGTCGAAGCGACAAACTAGCGTATCAATAACGAGTTTATAACAATGTCGTTATTGATATTGCTATCGTTTTTGCAACGGCTCTCTAGAGCCATTACAGATACCCCTATTATAAAAATCAAAACGACAAACTAAGGTATCAGTAACGTTTTTCTTAGAGCCGTTACAGACAACAGATATCTGTAACAGTCTTATAAAATCGTTACTCATATAAAGTCGTTACTAATATCTATTATTAGTTCGTTACAATTTTTTTTACTTTTAAAAGATAAAAATATATTATAAAAAAATAGAATATACACATTATAAATTAATAAATATCTTCCATTCATATATATATATATATATATATATATATATATATATATATATATATAATTAATAAATTATAAATTAATATTTAATATATAAGTTTAAAAAATATATTAATATTTATGTTAAATATTTTTTATTTAATATATTTAATTATATAATTATATAATTTAATATATTATTTTTATTAATTTATATAATGATAATTTTGATATAATTTTGAGATATTAATTTTAAATATTATTAAACTAATTTAAATACTATATATTTGAAGTTTATATATTTTTATTTGGTTAATTTTTTTTACATATAAATATATAAATAATAAATTCTTAAAATTAAAATATGTTAATATTCAAATTTTAATTTTAAATTAAGGAGTGATAAAACGAGTGAATGATATGTTACTATATCACTGGTTTTGAAAAAATGATATATAGTTTGGAGAGAGAGAAAAAAAAGATAAATTTTATTGTTTTTCGGGTCATTGCACCACGTCATTCCCTTATTATTCTTTCTTCTAAATTCTCTTTTTCAAATTATCTCTTCCAATTATTATTTTTTTTTAAATATTATAAAATATATCCTAGTTAAATATATATGAGATTTAGTTTGAGATAGTTTGATGTTGGTTTTTTATAAATAAATAAAATACATATTATACTTTTTTTAACCATTCAATATCTCAATTAATCTATTAAAATATTAAATATTTTTAATTAATTTTAAATAATAAAAAAATATTATAATACTTCAATTCATTTCCAAATTTAAATAACACTTTTTTTATTTAATTTTTTAAAACATCAATTATTTATTCTCTCATCAATTACATTCCTCAATATCATAATCAATATATTAAAATATCTTTTATTTTTTTTATCATGAAATATTAATACTTAAATTAATTCTTAAAAAAAAAACTCAAGTATTCAAAATATCACCTAGATAACTCAACTCAAACAATCTTATTTATTTGAATTGTTTGAACTTCAATTTGAAATAAAGTTGTGGGGAAGTCTTAAAAACGAGGTTGAAGTAAAGATTGAATTTTGTGTCAGTTTAGTAAATATTTATGACGTGTGAACCGTGGGTTACTACAGTAGTTAGTAATAGTAAATAGTAATATATATAATACTAGCTTTCACTATCTTTGTAAAGCTCATGAAAGGGACAACTGAAACTGGGTTTTACCTAGGGTTGCCCATATTTATAGGAAAATAAATTAAAAAAAGTTGAATCAAACCGGCCTTAAATATATATCTTCCCCATTTCACGCATGATGATGATCATGGATGGATCGACGGCAATCTAGGGCATATTTATAATCTCTGAGTTATCAAGCAAAAGATCTTCTTCACCATCATCGATGACTGCATGTCTGTCGTCTCCTTATTCCCTTCCCCTAAATCTAGAGAGAGAAAATAACTTATGACGTCCGTCCATGGCTTCTGTACACTAGTACTTATGATGTGATTGAGAGGAGAAACAAACATGTAACTTTTTGTTGTTTTTCGGTAATTTCAATATTCATGTCAAAATATTATTATTTAAAAAAAATGGACTTAACAAAAGAACATGAAACCTATTTAATTGATTTTTATGAAATTTAAAATTCACAACTCCAAATTCTTTAAAAACTCTTTGTATCATTATACAATTTATAAAAAAAATATGAATAAAATAAATTGTTTTTTTGAGATTATAAGAATTTGTTTGAAAAAAAGATTATTGAATTTTAAATTTGTTAATATATAGTTAAGTTATATTTTTATCATTGAAATAAAATATTTATATATATATATATATATATATATATATATTTGTTAATTAACCTATATGTTTATAAACTATTTTATTTAATAGTGTGTATAAATTAATTTACAATCAAATATTTGGAATTACAAATTAAATTAGAGAGGGTAATTATTTTTTATATTTAATATATTTTGATTTTTTATAATTAAATTACATGATTACAATATTCTAATGATTTTTTAATGAAATTAAATAAAATTTGGTCCATATTATTATGTTAATATAAATGAGTCATTAAAACTATAAATATATTGGAAGGTAGAAATAAATAGGAAAGTTAAATATCTATTGGTGTGTTATATACAAATAGGAATATGTGTCTCAAAACTGAGAATAATGTTATTCCAACTAGTTAAATTTATGAAAAATGGAAAAATTATTGCTTGAAACGTTTTTCAGTTAAATATTGTGTGAAAAGATTTCTCATTAAGTCACTAATTGAAATTCTTAGTCGTGGAAAAATTTGGAGATAAATTGGTGGATCGTTAGGGATTTATGTAATTGACAGTTGTGTGATTGGGAGAATATTAATTTTATAGGGTGTCGGGTAGAATTCTTGTGACATTGAGTGCAGACATGTATGAGAAAATAGATGTTAATTTAGTAAATACTCAATTAACATTCAATTAAAAATATGGAGGATAATTTCTAATGGGTAATTTATGCTGTGTATGGACCAATTATGTCACATTTTTAAACAAAGTTCTTTGATGAGATAAAAAAACGTGGTAGTCTATGGGACTTACTAATTATTTTTGCGGGCGACAAAAACGAAGTTATCCTCGTATGAAAGAGTAGTCAATAGACCTAGTTGCTTAATTCACAAGTTCTCAAAATAATTGAGGAACTTGAACTTATTGACTTGTCTTTTAAAGGTGGTCAATTCACTTTTAGGAGAGGTAATGACAATGGAATCACGTTCATTATTGTATTGACAAATTTCTAATTAGTGAATCAATTATTCGGGGGTTTCTAATATATTTCAAAAAGTTTTTCAATGAAGTTGTTCAGATCACTGGTCGATCTTGATGGAACGTCGAATGATGGAGATAACATATCGCCATTTATCTTCGAAATTAAATTGTTGATCAATGAAGACTTTATACCGCGTGTGCAATAATGGCAGTGAATTAAACATTGGTTGGTTCTCCGTCGAGTAACTTTTTTGTGAAATTAAGAAATCTGTGTAAGCTTCTCAAAAGTTTATTCGTAAGAGATCGTGCTATATTTTGTGCTAAAATCAATTACTTGTGTAATGAAATAAATGTCATTGACTATGTGAGAAGATCCGTAAACTCTCTATTGTGGAAGTTATTTTTCGGATTCACATTGTTAATAAGTTTTTTGGGAAAACAAAAATGGGACAACATATTAAACACACTTAACCATGTAACTAGCAGAACTTGTCGTCTGACGGGCTCGAACCCAGGAACTTAGGGTTAGTATCAACCTCTTATTGCCGCTAGGCTAGAAGAGGAGATCCACATTGTTAATAAGTTGTTCGATATGTGTAAGGAAAAATAAATTGGGATACATCAACGAAGGAGAGCTTAGGGATGACAATGGGTACCCTACTCGCCGGATATTAAAATATTCATCCCCGTACCCGATTTTTATTTTATTACCCAACCTCAAACTCGATAAGTATCTCTATTTATTCCTCATCTCCGATTCGTTGGGTACTCGATCCCCGAAAGGTACCTCATTACCCGATTAAAATATAAATTTATACATTTTACTAAAATGAAGTTAAAAAAATAATGAAAGATAACTAAGCAATAAATAATTTTAAAGTAATATCGAAATATAAATAAATAGAAGCATTGTTTACCTATATAATATTATAAATGTGAAAGAACATAAAACAATGTTGTTATTATAATTGAAGAATAAAAATTAAGAGATGAAGTTGAAAATTTGATAGGAGAGATAATTTTTTATAGTTGAAGATAAAGAGATGAAAATAAAAATAGAGATTAAGGAGAAATAAGTTTTTTATAATAAAAAAAAAAAGTTTGAGAATGAGTAAAGTGTGAGTGAGAGTGAAATGTGAGTAGAAGTGACTATGAATAAGAACAAAATAAATTATGTAATTATTATGATGAAGATAATGACAGGGATGTGAAATATCATATTAATACTTATAGCAAAAAAAATAATTAATATATATATATATATATTAATATAGTCGGGTATCAGGTTTGAGCTTTGCACACTCCTTATCCTCGACCCCGTACTCAATCGGGTACATTCTCCCCTTCCCCAAACCGAATTTAAATACCCGAACTCAGACATCAGACACCTATGGGTATCGAACATACGAGTACTCATTGTCATCCCTAGTAGAACTACATGGTTAAGAGTCAGAGATAGAAACACTAAATATTTTCATGGGATCTCTATCGTGCAACCAATAAATAATATAATTAATTTGATCTCGATCGAGGAAAAAAAAGTTATAGTGAACTATAAATCTTTGCGAGTATTGTCAAATTCTATAAAGATAGATTTGTTTGAGAAGTCATTTAAGGTGAAACTTAAATTAAATGATATTATTTTTTATTCAACTAGTACAGTACAAACATTTAATGCTATTATAATGACATTTTTTTTTAATTTCGTTTCAAAAAATTAGTAAAGTCTGTCATAAAGTTAATTGTCTTGTGCACTTACGAGCTCGATAACCTAAGAGTAACATTTTTTTATATCATGCTTTATTAATTTTATCATACGATATTTATTATATTTTAATATAAATGGATATTTTTAAATTTTATATATATAATAATAATAATTTAAATATTAAAACTATTAATTTTATTTTCTACAATTATTTGTGTATTATTTTGTACTCTACATTAGTTTTTATCTTTCATCCGTCTTTTTTTTATTCCACCAATGTAGTCTAGTAGTAAAAGTCGGTTTAAAAGACCAAAATGTCACGGGTTCAATTATATTTAAAAGCGTTTTAAGTTTAAGTGAGGACTATGATTATGGGGTGTCGTGCACTTCTCCTATAATTCCTAAAAAATATTCTTTCTTTTTTTTCTTCTCATGTGGATTCATCTTTTCTCAACTAGAATATCAAGTTAGTTTTCTCCCTTTACTATATTATCCAATCATAGTTAATATTTATTTAAAAAATTAAGTGTGAGAAAATAATGAATGATGTGTGATAATTTTGAGGAGGTAATAATTTTTTTTGGTAAAAAACTTAAAAAATATTGATATATATAAATAATAATTTAAAATAGAGAGTATTTTAATATTTTAGTTAATGAATTGAGTGATGTGATTAATGAGAGAAGGTGAAATTATGTTTGATTTGTATGGAGTTATTTAAAAAATCCGAATAAGGCCTAATATTTGGCGTTATATTTGAAGTTTGTGGTTTGAGTCGTATATATAAATAAAAAAAGTTAATATATATATATATATATAATATATATATAATTTAATATAAAAAATTGAAAAGAGATAATTTATTTAATGTTTATTTTTAATAACAAAAATTTTTAAAAAAATATATTAAATACTTCATTTTCTATATTGACATTTATAATCTAAAATTGAACCCATATAAATTGCTAAAGAGTTTAAGAACTGAATTATCTCAATTCAATTTTTATTAATTGAAATAGAAAGTGTGGATTATATATTATGCATGTATGTACTTGTGCTAGTCTTGTACCTCCTGAAAAACAATAAAATAAAATTAAAAGAAGGTCCTAGTTTAAAGTTTGTTATTTTTTTTGTAAAATAAAATTAAAGTTATTATTAAATGAACTAATTTAATGGATAAAGACAATGGTCATTAAGACATGTGTCAATTTTTTGTTATTAAAATTTGAAATATGTTATAAATATTGTATTTAATTTCTCCTCTGTCCAATTTTTCTCACTTCCACAAACCATTGAAGCAAGTGAAGTTCTTCACGTCTTCTATTATCGAATGTCTAAATTTGATTCTAGTGATTGTATTGGGGGTGTAATTTGTATAAAATATTATTATTCTAAGTGGATTTAAAAAATATATAAAATACAATCATAACCCATCAAAGCTAAAAGAAAGAAATGACTTGTCATATCCACACAAACTTCCAATAATAAAAAGAAAACTTTTATAATTATTTAAAAGCTTGTTTGATGTTGGAATGTTGGGTTATTTGAATTTTTTATAATTTATTTTTTTTTGAGTTTTTAATTAGTTAATGTTGTTTTAAATTTTACAAAAATCAAATAAAAATATTTAATTAATAATTAGATAATTAAAAAGTAATAAAATATGATAAGAGGTTATACCAGCTCAGACAAAGAAAAATATATAATTAATTTTTGATGACCAAACATTTAATAATGTGACTATATGACATGCAATTTTATATATGTTGATATTTAAGATGATTGATTGATCAATAGTAAAATGCCAAACTCCATGAATCATAAACAAACAAACAAATATATATTAATATATTTATTCATCATTTTATTAAATGTATATATTTTAAAAACAATAATTTATAAAATATAGCTGAGGTTACACACAAACTAAAATAAATTAATGATCAACAATAAAAAAAAGTTTTATTTGAGATAAAGGATGTCTAAATCAAATATTTTTATTTAAGTTTAAATTAAATAATAATAATAATAATAATAAAGAACAACAATGAAAATTCAAAGCGTGAAAAGACAAAGAAGGCCCCACTTGTCCCAAATAAATACAAATGACTTACTGTGCTGCATACTTTTTTAGGTGACTTGTTTTCTTTAAATGATAAAAGTTTATATATATATATAATCAGAAAAAAAATGAAAAAAAAATAATAATACAACTACATTATGGCCTTGTTCGGATTGGGGTTTTTTTAAAAACCTATAGAGGGAAAAAGGTAATGATTGGTGATGATTTTGAGGAAGTGATGATTATTTTTGGTAAAAAGACTTAAAAGGTATTGTTATATATGAATAAAATAAAAAATAATAATTTAAAATAGAGGGTGTTTTAGTATTTTGGTTAATGAAATGAGTGATGTGATTGTTGAGAAGTGATTGATTGGAAAATTGACTTGGAATGGGTTTTTTAAAAAACCCAAAGAGAACAAGGCCTATCAAATAGGTTTATTATTGATATATTTTATTATTTAAATTTTTACAAAACTGTATTCTTTTTAACATTTAATGTTAATATAGGTGAGAAAGACATAAATAGAAATAAATTTTGAAATAGAGGAATGATAACCACAAAATCAAACAGACCGACAATATACTCATAAAAAAGGTTTCTGGCGGAAGAGCATGGGAGATATTTGTATACACAGTAGAAGTGAAAGGAAATGGGTACTAATTGAAACAATTTATTGATTTATTTTGGCAAGATTTTTTCATTTATTTGAATAATAAATTGTTTAGAAAATTTGAATTAAATAAAATAATATTTTAAAACAAAATTATATTATCATTTATCAAGAATTAATTAGATATTAAAAAATGAAAATAAAACTCAAATTGAAAGACAATAAAATATCATTTTCCTTCTGATTTGAATGTTAAGATTATCCTATATGAGATTATAATTTTGTTTATTGAGATTATTTGGATCTAATCTCACTTTAGTTAATAATCAATGAAACTTCCTTCATATATAATTATTTATAAACTTTAAGTCAAACTTTATAAAAAAAAATTTAAGTTAAACATTCAAATAGAAAAATTAGTTATTTGAATTAATTTATTAAATGAATATTTTATATTTAAAATATAATTGTATAAATAATTTAAATGATTTTAGTTAATACAATTTATAAAAAATAATACTAAATCAAACAAATAAACTTAATTAATATTATTTACTGAAAATTTAATTCCACATCTAAAATAATTTTAACTAAATCTAACATTATTTTCTTTTTTATTATTTAATTTATTAATTAAAATATATAAATATATATTTTTTTATTTACTACTTATTTTTATTTATTTTTTAAATTAAAACTGAATTAGATTTGAATTATTAAAATAATTTAAATAATATTTCACTTCTCTCCTCTATTGTTCAAATTATTAATTAAAATATTAAATTATTATTATTATTTTATTTTTATATATATCAATACACTTAAAGTCTATTTTTAACGAAATAGAGTGTTTTACCTCGGTTATTGTGGAAGTTCCTAAAAAAAATTATTTGAATAAATTTTTTAAAAATCAGTTTGATTTTGTTGATTAAAGACTAAAATGCTTTTAATTTATTTTTTCTCTCTTAAATGTAAAATATGTGATAAATTAAATATAAATAATTAAATAGAGTGTATTTTTGATATTTTAATAAATTAAAAAATTAATTAAATAAATAAATAAATAAAGTGATGATTAAATTTTAAATAAAAATTATCATTTAATTACTCTAAAAACAAAAAAATCAAACAAATTCTCATTGTTAATATAATTCACATTTTTTTTTTTAATTTAGGTTATCCAACAAAGAAATACATTGCTTTTACTTATTTACTTTTTTTTTAAATTCTTCATATATCATAATACTATCCTACTATAAAGTCTTGGATTCGAGTCTATCTACATAAATTGGCTAAATACATTTATAAATTAGGTATTTAACTTGCATTAATTAATCGCACTCTAAATACAAACGGAAAATAAAATCCAAAGTATACGAAAAACATGTTCAACAGATTATTTAAATACCTCATTCTAATCAAACATTCTTTCCCTCCACTTCTCATTAATCATTCACTCAATTCATTTATCAAAATCCTAAAATACTTTATATTTAAAATCATTTTTTATTAATTTTTTATTATTATATTTTAATATTAATTTTAAAAAATAAAATAATCAACCTTAGATATCTCTATTTTATTTATATTAAATTTAAATTCTAAATATATAAAAAAAAATCAATTAAAATCCAAAACACCAAATAATGAAAGATCAAACAAGGTCTTGAGAATTCACTCGGGCAAGGTGAGACTTTGATGCGAGTGCGTAGTGACTTTTAAAGGATACACAGTAGAGTGAGTAGAAGAAAGAAGAAGAAGAAGAGATATGCGTGAAGAAAGATCCAAACCAAATAGAGAGAGAAAGCTTGAATCTTGGTGATCAAAGTATGGAGTTTTTGTTTTCTAACCCACAACACCACCAGCAACAGCAACATCTACATCTTCAAACAAAAACAACAGCAGACCCCTGTTTTCACTTGATAGAATCGCCATTGCCCTCATCTCATTTTTAAAAGTCACGGTCCTTTGTGTTGTTAGGAGGAGAGTCATGGACCATTGTGGTTTCGAACCCTACCATGTCCCACAACAAAGCAGAAGAGATAAGCTCAGACTAATTTCCCAATCCAATCTTCTTCCTTCTCCTCCTCCTCTTCTTCCTCCTCCATCTCCCTTTCATCATCCTGATTTTCACAATTCCATCAAACAAGAAACCAACAATTTCATGGGTTTCGTTTACAATTCCCACAATTTCATTTTAGATCCACAAAACCAAGATATTACTACCACAAACAACCCATTTCTATCATCACTTCCACTCCCACTCCCACTTCCACTTTATCCTCAAACTACTCAACACAATCACCACCAGATTCAACCGCAGCAGTCGCAGGATCACGACGTTGTCTATAGAACAACGACAGACCAGGTTTCAAACGGCCAAGGCTTGTCGCTTTCTCTATCTTCAAAGCAAACAAACAACAGTATTAATCATTTTCAGAGGATTTTCAATACTAACAATGAAGATAATTTGTTACTACTGTCATCTAGAAGCTCCGTTCCACTTGGACCCTTTACGGGATACGCTTCGATTCTTAAAGGGTCGAGGTTTTTAAGGCCTGCCCAGCTTTTGTTAGACGAGCTTTGCGATGTTGGTAATGGAATTTACACAGCCGATAAGTTTGAGAATGATGTCGGTTTACCAGATCCTTCGTCCGATGATTTCAATGGAGATGGACTTATTGATGATACCCTTTGTTCTAATGAAGGAACTAATCGTCAGAGGAAGAAATCTACACTTGTTTCCATGCTCCATGAGGTAATTTTTTATTAGATAAAACATTCTATTTAGTCAATCTTTTTACCAAGAACATCAAATTTCAGTAAAAACCCTTTAAAAAAACAAGTTCATTGGAGAACTCAAACATGATAGCCATTGTAGACTGTTGTCAGTCTGATCTGCATCATACTGATTTACTTTGTTTTTTTATGAAGGAAGATAACAAAATTGCTGTAAAACCCTAGATAAAGTTGTTTGGTACAAGTTTTTTACCTCAGTAAATTTTGAAATGGGTATTTGATTATTTGAAAAGTATCTAATAAATGGGTTTTCATTATTTTTAACTAAATCCATATGAATTCAATAATTCATTGATCTGGATTCTTGATGAAGAACTAGATGCTACTTAGAGAGAGAGATGTTGGAGTGTGTGAAATCATCTTTTTTGGAAAGTTAATAAGAGTGTGAGGAATATATGCATAAAGATTGCTATACTAAAGTGTCTGACAGCACAAAAAAGAGTTGTATAATGAGTGTGAATTTGATTTTTTTAATTTAATTTTAAATAAAAAAATTCTGTCTAAAAAGAATTAATGGTTTTATGATCTATTCCATTAAGAACTTCCTAATTTGAAGTGAATTTTATTATAAAAAAATCCTTTGGAAAGATCCACATTCCTTATATAACATATTGCTTTGGTTTCAATTTTCAATCTTCCTTTGGTTATGTTCTTTATGAGTGGCCACCATTTGATTCTCCCATGTGAATAATGACAAGATATAACTTTTAATTATGAAATAAACTATATATATATATATATTATATCATATAGTTTAATACCTTTGTGTTTTGTTTTTAGGTTTACAGAATGTACAAATTCTACTACCAACAGATGCATGCTGTCGTAGCCTCGTTTGAAACCGTGGCTGGTCTTGGAAATGCGGCCCCTTATGCCAATTTAGCTTTGAAAGCTATGTCTAAAGATTTCAGGAGCTTAAAAGATGCAATAACTGATCAATTACAGTCTTCTTATAATAATAATAATCAAAATGATGATGATCTTAGTTCGAGTTTGGGAAATAACTCGAATCCAGCTCTATATCGTAAGTCTGTTGTTCATAATAATGGTGATGGTTTTATGGATCATCAACCGGTTTGGCGCCCACAAAGAGGCCTTCCTGAGCGCGCTGTCACCGTTCTAAGAGCATGGTTGTTTGAACACTTCTTGCACCCGTAAGTGATATTCGCGATTGAGATAATGAAAACAAGTTTTACATTCAATGTTTTAATTTTTAATATTTTCTTTTGAATGATAATATTATCAGTTACCCCACGGATACAGACAAGATTATGCTGGCTAAGAAGACTGGTTTATCAAGGAGCCAGGTGAGTATGGTTGAATGAATTCATATGTTTTTAGAAACCTAAACCATCAATGATTAGGTTGATACTTTCAAGAGTCATAATTGATGTTATTATGCATCTTCCATATTTACTAAACAGGTCTCGAATTGGTTCATCAATGCTCGAGTGAGACTTTGGAAACCGATGGTGGAAGAGATACACATGTTGGAGACTCGACAACAATCTCAGAAAACCGAATGTCAAAAGGATCAACACCACCCCAACAACAATCATCTCCCAATTGCCACTTCCTCCCTTGATCAAAACCGCCTTAATTCCATTCAGAAGAGTCATCAATTAGAACTTCCATCCAAACGAGGACGAGATGACTTTGATTCTTCTTCAATCGGCCATCATCAAGAACAACAACAACAACCCGTAAGTGTTCCTTACGACAACCTAGGTAGTTTCCTGGGAAACTCGAACAATGGTGGTGGGAGTGTTTCGTTAACTCTAGGGCTACATCATCAGAATAACGGGATGTCTCTAGTACCAGATCAGACATATCCAACTGTTCGTCGGTTGGGACTCGATGTTAACATGAACAACAATAACAACAACAACGAAGGGTACATGTTTGGCGGATTTGAAGGTCAGAATAGACCATTTATTAGGGAGATCATGGGTGGGCAGCTTCTGCATGATTTTGTTGGCTGAAATTGAATGATAATTTTATGATGAGAGGCAGCAGTATTTATTTATTATATATTTATAAGCATGAAACACAAGTGGCTAGCATGAAAGAATAAAGTGTTGGCTGCATATTTGTGTTCTTGGGGGGTATTTTGGGAAGAGAACATGCGCAATGCCCATGCATGCACTTTAATTTGTTTATTATATCGATCTCTTGAACTTTGTAAATTCCTAAGAAGGTCAAGATTTGATTAGTTTATTTAATATATGAATCTATGTACTTTTAAAAACATGTTTGTCTACTTTTCAAGTAAGTTATGTTTGGACCTACAAAATGGAATATGGGTGGATAGATCTGATTAACAGTTTCAACAAGTCTTTTAGCATCAATTGGTTGAAAACTCAGAAAACTCTAGTTTTTACACTTTTGTTATTTTTCTTGTGTCGATTAACTTGATCCAAATATAAAGGTTGCTTCCAAAAGAGGCGGATGCTTCCAAAAGAGGCGGATTTCGATCATATGAAGCCAGCTACCTTCATGTTCACCTTAAGTTGAAACAGAGAATTGACAGTTACCAAAAATTTCTGATATGAATGATCCAATTACAAAGAATATGTCTAGTCTTCTAATCCATGAATGAATGAAATAACACTTCTAGAGCATCTGATATTATTTGATGTTGTAACAAACAATGACAAAAACCATAAGGTAGAAATGAGTTATATTAATCAATAGATATACAGTTTGATAACAAGGCATGTTGTATAAGAGCATATAAAGAAGTTCAAATTCAATGATAATATCAAACAAAGGCAATCAAATGAATAACTGTACAGTTTCAATTCACAAGACAACAAATATCTTTAAAAATCAAGACGAACGCAGCTGATCGTCGCAATTGAGAAGGGTCGTAAACTGAGACTTGGAATAACTTTCCCTATTGTTGATTATATCCATGTAATTTTGAAGCCTATATCGTTCTGTGCTGGTGAGTGAGAATGGTGGGTTAAGAATAAGTGATTGTGCGTCGACTAGAAGGAAGGCCAACAAACATGTCGCTTTCGAATAGAGAATCGCTGCATTTTGCATATCGCCCATGCATTCATCCACCTGTCATACATTGTTTCATTTTGATCAAATTATATGTTAATGGTGAGTAAGAAGACTGAATGACTACTTACTGCACCATGTCTGCCAAAAGCAAGTGCAGATTGGTAAATTGTTTCCATTGCATCTGGCATCTCTTCATTTCCTGATAATACAGATAGGAGAAACTCATTATTTTTACCAAATGGTGGTATTGTGTGTATGTACAACATTTAAAGCTCAAATACATACCATTCTCGACCATCTTTGCAAGATTCTCAGCATTCCCGAGTTCAAGAAGAAATGTCCCCTCAATACGAGAGCAAACACCTGGATGATTATCCTTCTGCTTGTGTCTCTTATCAACGGTTGATGCAGCAGCTTCTGTATGGCAAATATTAAGCGCTTGCTTCCATATTGCAAGGATTACAAGCTGAAGGGAGAATGCTTCTAAATGTCTTCCCTTCTCAACCTTTCAAAAGAACATAGAACAAGAAATATTTGCATAAGCTGTAGAAAAATGATTCCACAGTTAATTTTACTTCTTGCCCTTGGCTTATTTCTCAACCAAGAATTACCTTTTCAGTTACTAATTCAGTAATAGCAGATGCGAAATGTTGCAATGACTTCATCCTGGCTGTGCAATCAGTTGATGGAGCCGAGTCATGACTATTAAAGCTCCGTTCAATAGAGCCAGAGTTCATTCTCATGGATGGCTGTGGCTGTTGTAGACTCCCCAATTTACATGGCTTGGAAGCACTTGTAGGAGAAGAAGACACATCTAATGGGATATCAGGTACAAGAACATACTCCTGATCAACGAAGTCGAATGAATCAGGAACTGCAAAAATCAATGCAACCCGCAAAACAAGTCAAAAAACGCGATTTGATAAAAAGATGAAGTCATAATAAGATATTCCCAACAAGATGACATGGAAAGAAAAGATTCTACTCTGATTGTTCAAATGGAGAAAGGAATTCTAGAGTTTTTCAGAAGTCAAGGCGAAATGAGGAGGAAGTTTGGAAAGATCAATTTTAGTGGGATTACAATTACTCACCAGAATTGGCTCTTCTGTAAAGAATGGGGGATTGAGAGTGATGAAATTATGAAGACCCATAATCATCATGTGAGCTGACAAGATAATCTTTTTTCTTTATGATGTGTTTTGTATTCAAATGAATACTTATTTGAATTTGTTTTTGTTTCTGCTTATGTTTGTAATGTAGGGTCAAAGCATGTTTTGATTCCCGAAACATTCTTGTTTTGTTATGCTTCTTTGGGTTTTAATAAAATGACATAAGCCGTTTTCCCAAAAAACAAAGAAGATATTTCCAGCAAAGAAGTTGTTACCTATCTGACATGAAGCCGGTTGTGGTCTTTGATCAGTCGATTTCAAAGAGGCTCTTGGTTTTTGCTCCGGATATTTCCAACTGTTAAGGCCAGCACTTTTTTGCTTATATAAACTATTCCTATAATTGGGGGTGAAGTCCATATTCACCAAAGTGTTAAACTCTACTTTCTTGTCAAGAGACGAAGACTTCATGGATGGAAGCCTTAAGGTAGGAGATGCATTAGATTCATCTTCAAGACTGAAAGGCAAAGCATCTTCTTCAGACCTATCTTCTTCTGCGCTATTTAAAGTATTGCGCTCATAAAGAGAAACAGTACCTATTCTTCTGGGTGCCACTCTACTCCTGCAAACACCATTTTCTACTTCACATCAAAGTGGAGAAGCCTTATATAACTCAAAAAATCAAGTAAACAACAATTTTACCTTAAAATATCGTCTTTGTGTCTTAACGATAAAAAAGGATGATTAAAGAACTCTTCAAATGTCAACCGTTCCACTGCAGACACCAAGTGAATAAAAGAAAACTGAAGCAGAATCATACATGAAAGAATTGTCCTTTTTATTAGTTTCTTATAGTGTCTTCAATGTATAAAATACTAGAAAGGTCACGGTATGAAAAAGATACCCAAGAACCTATTACCATGTCACATTGTAGTTGTGAAAATACTAGAAACTTGTCTAAATTCTTTCAGTTCCAATGATTTGTAAGACATTACAAGTTTGATGCTTGAATACAAAAACTTTCCATCAAGTTATTGAATGGACCTATTTGGACAACACTTATGTTTCATGCATTGGGATTTCAAACCGAATGAGAAACCACCACCAAATTTAGGAATCCGTGGCAGACTAATTTTAATTTCCAAATGTGATCCCATCTGGATCTACATTCGGATGAGAAATCTGACATAATATTTTAGTACCTGGATTACGGCGAAGCAATTTTCTGCACAAATCCATGCTCTCAGGACTCAAATCCTTCTTCTTATCTGGCGGAAAATGTAAGTCTGTTGATTTCATGATATTGTCAAATAACTGCAGGATGCATAAAGATTAAAAATATGAGGTAGCCAGAAACCATCAGAAAAACAAAGAAAAAAAGTAGTAGATGAGTAAAAGTGATAAATTGTAAGATGAAATGAGAAAGGTGAATGCGACCTGTATCTGGTTGTTTCCAGTAAATGGAGGTTTTCCAGTTACAAGCTGAAATAAGATGGCACCAACACTCCATAGATCTGCCTGTATTTCCAGCTAACTGTTAAGTAAAAGGATATACGAGAGGCCCCATTTGGAAACACTACATTTTTTTTTCTGTCATATATCTCATCTCGGAGTGGATTCAGATAAAATCACGTCAGAAAACAGAACTTGTTCACACAAATTCACGGATTTATTGACGGTTTCTCATTTTTATCCAAATTCAGATCCACATCTAGAAACATAAAGTGTTTCCAAATAGGCCTACATGGAAAACTTAATGTCACCTTTGCATCATATTTCTGAAGTTGCATTATTTCTGGAGCCATGTAAAGTGGAGAACCACACAATGTTTCAGCAAGGCCTTTAGGTTGAAGAGGTCTATAACAATAAAATCATGTCAGAAGAACAATTCAGTAAATCAATCATGAGCAAAATTTGAATACAAGGAAAATGCAATTTCTGAAAGTCCAGTAACAGGGTAAATCCTTTACCTTGCAAATCCAAAATCCGCAATCTTGAGGGTGGCATTGTCATCATTTGCAGAAAGCAGAAGATTCTGTCCGCAAATACAGTTTTTCAGTAAAGAGGAAAATAGCACATGATTACCATAAATGTTAAGGCAATAAAATTATGTAAATGAGATTCACAGGAGAACATAATATCAGATAACCAACCACACCAACGAAACTCTGAAACCGTCTTCCTTTTAGTTACCAACATCAGTTCACTTATTAAGCAGATTTTTTCACCAATTTTTATTTAGATTTTCACCAAATGAAATACAATCAAATTACAGTCTATTTGAACTGAGGAGGTGTAGAAACATACTTGTGGCTTCAGATCTCGATGTATGAGGTTATTATCACGCAAGATTTGTAGACCAGCAGCTGCAAGCCCATGAGAATGGCACAAACTCAATTCTTTTTACATTATTATCATTAAATTAAATTGCAAAGGGTAAACCTTGAAAATTTACCTAGCTGCTGCATAAAATGTTTAGCTGTAGCTTCCGACACTCTTCCATGGCGTCGTTGAATAAAGATGGACAAATCACCTCCCCTGCAGTACTCTAATACAAAATATATCCTTCCAGTTTCCTGAATTACACCCGCAAATAAAATAAAAATTCCGTTAACTTGAACAGAAATTGAACCTCAAGAAAGCTAGAAACGCTGTTGATGGTCAAATCTCGAAAAAGGAATTCGAAATAGATGTCAATCTTACTAATTCAATCAATTCCTTGAAACATAATCAGTTTAGATGGAAATGTAATGTAGGCTAATTAAGTAACATGGCTTGGATCGGCCTCAATAAACAAATTGGCAGCCTTAAGCTTAATTTTACTCAATTTTCACTAAAAGTCAGCTAACTAAGAGCAATCAGTTCATCAATTTAAGGCATCTTATTGTTCAACTATCAATCAATTGAATTGGGAAATTAAAAAGAAAAAAGAAGATAACCTCAATGATGTCGAGTAATCGAATAATGTTAGGATGATTAATCTTCTTCAAGATAACAATCTCGGACATAAGACTTTCCTGCAACTTCTTATTCAACCTCCCAGTTATAACTTCCTTAATCGCGACCTCCTTTTGATGAACCCTATGTCGAGCTAGCCACACGACCGAAAACGAACCAGACCCAATCTGTTTCTCCACCACATAATCTCCTACAATCCTCTTCTCACCCTTGTCAGATTGTGCCATGATCGAATCAAAGGAAGAACCTTTCTTGCAAATTTATGGATGAAAGAACCTAGCTTTAATCACCCATCTGCACATATGGAGCTAAACAGATCAACGAGACGTGAATCGGTAAGACTCTGTTCTTTTCCTAAATGGGGGTTTGTCTTTGCTTATGGGTTATGATTTGTTTGCTTTATTTCTTCGATTTCATGTAAAGTAATAAAATAATAAAAACAGTATTTTTGGCAGAATGTTGTCAAATTTAAGGATAAGTTTCTTTCAAATTTAAAAACAGATTAAAAAAAAAAAACACACACACACACAAGGTAAAATCAATCTAATTTTTCGATTAATCGGTTTAGGGTTTGTTAAACAAAATTAAAAATATGTTTCTTTTTCCCCACTCTTTTATGATTGTTTTGCGCTCATTTATTTGTTTTTTTTTTTTCGCTTATACAATTATAAGTTGGGCGTTTACCTAATAAAGCACATAAAAAATTATAATCAAACACAATTTTACTTTTAAGTTCAATTTTTTCTTTATTTCTCTATTCAGCCTTTAAAATTATGATCTCAACGTTTTTCTCTCTCATTATTTTTAAATATTTTTTATTCATTCTTTCATCTATTTCATTCATTTATAATTATTTTATTCATTCTTTCTCATTTATTTAATCTATTTCTAATTATTTTATTTATTCAATATATTTATAATTTTTTTAGATGAGTGATAGAGGGAGGGAATTTAGTGAGAGAATTTAGTGAGGGAATGACGTGACATCACCTTCATTGGTTGAAAAATGTAAAAGTGGGAGGAAAGAGAGAAAATAGAGAAATTATTTGATTTTTTCATTATGCCACGTCATTCCCTCATCAAATTCCCTCACATAATCATTTCTTTTTTTTTTATATATTTATATAAAAAAACACACATTTAAATATATTTTTATTTATTATTTATAATATGTGCATATTAATATATAAAATAGTTAAACAAAATATGAAATATAAATATATTGTAATTTTTTTTATTTATAATTATAATTTTAGAAATCAAACTAATTATTTAATAGTATGTATTACAATTGAGATGAATCAAACTTAACCGGAATGCAAAATGAATATAATACGAGAAGAATATGAATTGACAATTGAAAAATTAAGTGGATAATACTAGAAGAGTGAGAGAGCTCAAATATGAATTGACAATTGAAAAATTATGTGAGAGAGGGAGTGTTGAAAGATGAAAAATATATATAATAATAATAAATTACTTTCTTAATTCATATCATTATTAAAAATATATTATTTTTTAATTTAAGTTATTTATTAATATTTAAAATTATATATTAATAAATATTTATAAAAATTAATATATTAATTTAATTTATTTTCAAATATATACTATTTTTTAATTTAAATCATTTATTAATATTTAAAATTAAATTAATAAATATATATAATATTAATTATTATAAAATATTATAAATATAAAAAATAAATAAACTGGAAGTATAAGCTGAATCAAACAATACACGAGCTTAACAATTAAATAAGCTGAAATCATATCAAACATATATACCTAAGAATAGGCTGGATAAGCTAGATAAGCTGTCGTAAATAAGCTGAATCAAACAAGCCTTATGTTTTTGCATTATTTTCCTCATTATAGAAACTAACCTATAGCATGTATATTTGAACAAGTATTGATATAAAAATTGAGAAAATAAAATTATGCGTTAAAATATGATAGCATTTTTAATTTATTCTCACATATATATTCAAATTAACCACAACAACAATTTGAACATTTTGAAAATTAAGCAGCATTATATATATATATAAATTAGTTAGTTAAAAAATTGAATTTATATTGTTATAATGTTATGCGTTAATCAAATTTGATGTTGAATGTAAAATATAAATTGTTATTAGTTTAGTTGGTTAAATGATTTATTTGTTTTTGATAGATACTTAGTTTGCAAGTTCGAAACATGTTTAAAACATTTTTAATTTTATTTTTAACCATTTTAAGTTTATAAGTGAGTCAACTCACAATCCGACTCAAGTATTCATTTACTCTCACATTTATATTCAAATTAACCATATTCTCGATCCGGCCATCCGGACATGAAAATTAAGTATCATATATATATATATATATTCTTTCTCTTTTTAAAGATTTTTTCTGTTTTGATCGATTTACTAGTTGTTAGACTTTTATTTTGTGGTATTAGGTGTGATCCATTAAGTTATTGTTGCCATGTTGTTTATTGTTGCCATGTTGTTGATTGAGGGGAAAAGATTCTCTTTTATTTACAATACTGCCCCTCTGTTTGGCAAGAGGGAGCACGCTACATTGGTAGTAGGGGTGGCCAAAAAATCCGATCCGAAAGACCCGATCCGTTGATCCGGCCGATCCGATCCGAAAAAATCCGTATCCGATGGATCGGATTCGGATATCGATCCGATCCGATATTTTTACCGGATTTCCGGATCGGATACGGATCGGGCAAAAAAGATTTCGGATATCCGAAGCCGATCCGGTCATTTTTAAAATTTATTAAATAAATAAACCCAAACAAAAATATAATTAAATAAATACAAATCCAACCAAAAATCTCTCTCTTCCTATATTTTCCTTCATGTTTCTCTTTACAAACCCAAATAAAAATATTATTAAACAATTACAAACTAAACAAAAATCTATCTCTTCCTTTCTTCTCTTTACAAACCCAAACAAAAATATAAAATCTCTCTCTTTCTTATGTTTTCTCCCATTTTTCTTTACAAACCCAAACAAAAATATGTCTCTTTCATTTGTTTTTCTTCCCATTTCCCTTTAGATCGGTTCTCAAATCGTCATTATTCATAATTGAAATCCATAATAGAACAATTTCAATTTTCTAGCATATGAAAAAAATTAAAATATGAAAAAAAATCGGATCAGCGGGTATCCGGCTGGCCGATCCGATCCGATCCGGTATTTTCGGATCGGATAGTGGTCGGATACCGGATCGGATACGGATCGCAATTTTTGAAAAAAATAAAAGCGGATATCCGATCCGAAATACCGGATCATATCCGATCCGTAAGTTTGGCCACCCCTAATTGGTAGCAGAGGATCCCTCTGTTTGGCAAGAGGGAGCACGCTACATTGGTAGCAGAGGATCTTAGGGTTGATTGAAGAGTCGTGTCACTGTTTTTCTTAATATCTATTTCAAGATGTCACTGTTTTTCTTAATATCTATTTCAAGATCCGGCTTCTTCGTTGTTGATATATATAATTTATTGTTTTTTTGTTTGCCTGTTCAGCTTACTTTTTTATTTTTGTTTATTTAAATGTCATCACAATATTTTTGATGTTTTAACTAATATTTGGATTTCATCCTCAGTTCTTATTAAATTTGGGTTTGTGTTTGGACTATAATATTTTGTTGTGATATTTTCTTATGTATGAAAGTTAATGTTTATAAAAAAAACTATTATAGATATTTGAGAAATATAAATAATAATAATATATAATTATGAAATCTTTACTTAACAAATTTATATGCAATTCTTTATTTGTTTATTTTGATTTTAAAAAAATAAGTATATTTATTTTATGTAGCAATAAATTTTACCGACTAAACTGACTTTCTAATAAAACAAACCAAATCAATTAATAAATAAAATTGGTTTGAGAATTTAATACCGACTAAGATGATTTGTTTGTATATTTCAGTATACAATTCAACTGAATCAAAACAGTTTCAATATTCAATTTAATTCATATTATAGTTTTGAAGTCTAACATTGCGAAATCCATTAAATATATTTGGTATACTAATAAATTATATGTATTTTTTTATTTCAAGAGTATCTTTTGAGTTTAGGTTATGGTGACCTAATGGATTATTCGAGTGTATTTTTAGTCTATTTTCTTAGAGAGAACGACACTTAAATTTGGGGGTTATATACCACTTATAAACTTAAGCTTTTTTTATATTAGTATTTTTTAAGTAGATAAATACTTGATTTCTGAAAAGTTTAAATTTATATTTTAATAATTTATTATTGCCAGAAACAAACAAAAGGATAAGAAAAACCATCAAATGTTTTTTCTTGGGTCATAGTGGCTCGTCAATTTGGGGCTTTGGCATCGATCAAATTTACTTCAATAAAAATATGAAAAATTCAAATTTGACTTATAGTATGCTTTTTATAGTGTTATCACTAGTCATTACAATATTATTTGATCAATGAATTTTTTAAACTCAGCCTATATTTAATTGAAAAATGAATATAAGAACTTTAGTTATTAATGATTTATAATTAATATATATATATATATATATATATATAATTTTTATATGATCTCAATTGTCAAATAAAAAATAATTAAATATTGAGTAAACAAGTGACCAAAAATTGGAAATATTCACGTTTTTTCTCAATTTATCATACCTTAGCTAGAAACCATTATTCTAATAATTTCTTGTCACTTAACTATTTAATATTTATTTATTTTATTTGAAAAGTAAGTAAAAGAAATTAATTAAAATATTGTTTCAAATAAAATTTCGAATTCATCAAAAAAAAATCTCTATTACTCATCCCTCAAGTATATTGAAATTATCAAATTATCCTTAAAATTCTCTTATGAATTTAAATATAAACGGTATTAAATTATTTTAAAACAAAATATCATTAAAAACAAAGAGATAATAAAGAAAAACATAAATAATAAAAATAAAAATATTAGATAATGAATGGACCCTAGACTTGGGCATATTTGATTAGCTGGATTTCTAAAATTGAAGTGTGTTGTTGTAAGTGGATATAGTTTAGCATTTTGTGATTCAAAACAAATTATGATGGATGAAAAGTTTAATGATTTTAATAAAATATTTTTTTCTTACAAATAGTATTTTTTTTTTTTTTGAGTAATCTATCAAACTATTAATTTAAATGATATAATATTTTTAAATAAAAAAATTCTCACGAAAATTCAAATCTAACTCTAAAACTTATTTTCAAAGGAGACACTTAAAAAACAAATGAAAATCAATGTTTAGTATCAAAATTCTAAAATAAGCAAATTAAAGGTGAACTTTTTGATTGGGTTGCTCCTTTTGTATTTATGCAATCATCGACCTCCTATAAATAAATGTAATTGTCAGATACTATTAATCAAAATACACATGTCAATGCTTTATACATTAAAATGGGATTAAAACTTTACAAGTAAGCAAAATAGTGAAGACTTAAAAAAGTTGTTTGATCTTAGTTTTTCTTTTTTTGGTTTTATGGGTTTTAGATAAAATTTTGTTTGATTTATTTAAAAATGAATATTTTTTAAAGTTTAATGACTATTTTACCTTCTAAATATATGAGAAAAATATATTAAATAAAATATATTTTGATATTTTAGTAAATAAGATGAGTAATGAAATAAATGAATTGAGGTAAAATATTAGTTTTAGATAAAAAAAAAAAATCACTGTATTTTATAAAAACAATTATAATTTCTTCTAAATATTTCGTTTTTTATTTTGAACTATGAAGATTTTAGCAAATAAATTCCTTATGATGATTGATTTTCTTTAATAATTATATGGAGAAATGATAGTTTCGGGACCAGAAAAGTTGATTTTAGGACCAGAAAAGCTGGTTTCGGGACCAAAAAAACTAGTTTTGGGACCAAAATTGTTGGTTTCATAACCAGAAATGCCGGATTGGGGATCAGAAATGCTAGTTTCGGGACCAAAAATGGTAGTTTCGGGACCAAAAAATGTAATTTCGGGACCAAAAAATGTAATTTTGGGAGTAGAAAATGTGATTTCAGGACCAAAAATGTTGGTTTTGGAACTAGAAAAGCTGATTTCGGGACTAGAAATGCTAATTTCGGGACCAGAAAGGCTGGTTTTGAGACTAGAAAAGCTGGTTTCGGGACTAGAAAAGCTGGTTTCGAGACCAAAAGAGCTAGTTTCAGGACCAGAAAAGCTGGTTTTGGGACCAGAAATACTAGTTTCGGAACCAAAAATGCTGGTTTCGGTACTAGAAAGGCTATTTCGGGACTAAAAGAGCTAGTTTCGGGACTAGAAATGGTGGTTTTTGGGACTAGAAAATGTAATTTCGGGACTAGAAAAGCTGGTTTCGGGATTAGAAAATGTGATTTTAGGACCAAAAATGTTGTTTTCGAGACTAGAAAAGCTGATTTCAGGACTAGAAATACTAGTTTCGGGACTAGAAAAGCTAATTTCGGGACTAGAAATGCTGGTTTCGGGACTAGAAAAGCTGGTTTTAAGACCAGAAAAGCTGGTTTCGGGACCAGAAAAGCTGGTTTCGGGACCAGAAAAGCTGGTTTCGGAACCAGAAATACTGGTTTCGAAACTAGAAATACTGGTTTTGGGACCAGAAATGCTGGTTTCGGGACTAGAAAAACTAGTTTCGAGACTAGAAAAGCTGATTTCGGGACTAGAAATACTGGTTTTTGGACCATAAAAGCTGGTTTTGGGACCATAAAAGGTGGTTTTGGGACCAGAAATGCTGGTTTCGAGATTAGAAAAGCTAGTTTCTGGACCAGAAAAGCTGGTTTCGGGACCAAAAATGGCTCTTTTTTACAACCCTAATTGATATTGTTTCTGCAGCTAAACCCAAAATGTAATTAAACCCTAATAACTAAATCATAAACCCTAAACCAATCATATAAATCCTAATCATCTTAACCTTAATCCCATGCACTAAACCATCAATGCTAAACATATTCGATTATAAAAAGATCAATACATGGTGTTTTTACTTTGGAGTTGGTGTTATTTTGTCGGATGATAAACCTGCATCTGCACCAACCTGAAGACGAGAAGAAGTATGAAACGGAAGATAAACGGAAGATAACGAACGATAAATAAACGGAAGAAGACTTACCATTTCGATCGATCAAAAGAGATGTCGATAAAATGAAAGAAGAGAATCGCCGGTAGGTTTTGGGTAAATGAAACGAAAGAAAAAGAGGGTTTTGGTTTTGGGGAGAAATGAAACGTTTTAATTTATTTTATTTTTTTTGTCTCCCTCTCCTACCCACTGGCAAGACCTTCATTGCTTTCGCTAACATTTCGTTGAGTTTATTATTTCTCAAATTTTATATATAGATATATTACTTAATATAACTAGCGAACAAATTATTTATATTAATTTATCTCCCAATATCATCCAAATAATTAGGATATACCACTTCTAAGTAATTAAATATTATAATATACTGGAGTATAATTGAATATTAAAAATTGACTGATCCAATAACAAACTTAATTTTCTGGGCCCATACATTAATTAAACCCTTATTTCTTCCCTAATTTGAATAAACTGATCCGGGATAATGTTTTTTAATAAATTATATATATATATATATATAGATTTATTAAATAAGTAAGCTTTGTTCGGTTAGTTTTGGAGTTAAACTGCCCCTCAATGAATGTTTATAAGTTTTTTCGATTCAGGTTTTGCTTTTACACAACACTAATAATAAAATTTTATTTGGTAATCAAAAAAAAGAATATATATTAAAGTTACAATTCCAAATTAAAAAAACAGTAAAACAAATCGATTTGAATTCAATAGAAATTATAATTATAATTTTAATTATATTTATATTTATATTTAATAATCTTAAATATTTTATAAAATCTAAGAATTAGAATTAAACCATGTAAGAAACAATCAAATAAATTTGATTTGATATAAAAACACATATGCCAAATTAAAATTTAAAATTTGAATGTGCTTATTGTATAAAATAAATTGACTTATCTATTTTATTAAAATTAATGATAAAAAAAATATAAATAATTGATAATTTGATTTTCAATCAAATAAAATAAAGAAAGTTCAAAAGAATATGTTTATAAAAAAGGATAAAATAAAATTTATATAAATTTTAATAAATGTAAAATAATCTTAGTTTTATAATAAAATAAATAAAACTAGTCTATTATTTTATTTACGTTGACTAGTGGCAATAACATAACATAATTTAATTAGTTAAAAAATTAATTTTTTTTTTCAACAATTATGTGAAATCTATCTTTCCAAATTCTTACCTATCACTCATTTAATTTTATTTTCATTCAAATTAAATTGAGATTATGACTTGGGAGACAAAAGAAATTATTAAATTAGAAAATAGATCTTTCCAACTTATTTTTGAAACCCTCAAATAAAGTTTATTTAAACTTGTCTTATTCTTTTTTATTTGCATTAGTTCCAATCAAAATAACTCTATAGTGTTTCCAGTAAAAATTCAAGTTATTTATCATTTTATTTATTTAGGATAATTTATTTATAAATATTATTATAACGTCTTATTAATTAATAAAGATTCATTGATTATAATAAATATCAAATATTAGGATGTACGATGAAATTATGATTTGGGTTTCTTTGTTGAAATTTTTTTTAACACAATAAAAATTATTAGAGAATTTTGAAAATTTGAATTTTATTTTTTGGTAGGAAAATAAAATGATTTAAAGAATAGTAATGTATAATGATAAATTTATTTATTTATTTTAAGTTAGAAAATATTTTAATTAATTAATTTAATGATTTGATTAATAATTAAGAAGTTAGATATTTAATTATTATTTTTATTTTAAATTTTTTAAACTATAGTTTGTTAGTAAAATTATAGTTAAATTTATAAGATTGAAAAATGTATTTTATTTTTAAATGAGATGGATATATCATGGATCTAATTAAACTGAACCACTAATTACGTTGATTTGTGTTAATTGGATTAATAAATAAATAAGAATCTTATTTTTATCCTGAATATTTAGGAATCATCATTTTATTTTTTAATTTATTTAGTCAGATCTTATTAATTTAAGGTAAATAATATAAAAAATAGAAAATGACATTATAAGGTAAATTACATTCTTAAACCAATGTAACTTTGACCCTTGTTTTCCCTCTCTTAAGTGTTCATCATGAGATAAAATATCAAAGAAATGAATCGTGGAAGCATGCTGAAATAAAATATCAAAGAAATGAGCCCTCTCTTACTTAAGTGTTCATCATAGGGAAAATATACATCTTGTTGAGGAATAAGAGAATGATTTCTTATTGCCAAGTGAGCTTCATTTATTGCCATTTTTGCATGAATAAATGAACAAATGATGAGACAAAGACTACTACTGTCACGGGTTTATGACGAACCATTTCCTGTTTTACCCACTTTTCAAGTAATTTTTGTAATTAGTGAATTTAATGTGAAAAATATGTAATTAAAAAGTCGATTAATGATTTAGAGAGAAAAATGTGGGTAATTTAGGAATGTGAATGAAAAAGTGGATAGTTTGAAAAATATTATTTGAAAGAAAGGTAGAACAGAAATTGGTTTGGTTTATGACTGAATGTTTTCAATTCCATTTTTCTATGAATAGATTCAATAGTGATAGCAATCTTACAAATACACTTACCCTTCCCTTAAAAGATAAAAATTAAAACAATTCCACAACTCCACGTAATAACGTATTAAAGTACAAATCAATTGATGAAACCCATCAAACAAAAACAGAACAAAAAAAAATCGTATAAACCACTCCATCAATAATTTCAAACCCATAAAAAAAAGACCAATCACCAAATTTAAAACCTTTTAAATTAAAATAAATAATGATGGCTTTCTACCTTCAAAATAAATATTAAAATAAAAAAATATATATAAAAAATAACCATTTAAAGTTATATTTTTTAATTAAAATATTAAATAATTTAATAATAATAAAATGAAAGAAAAAGAAATAACTTATTATGATCCTATTTTGATATTGACATATAAAATAAAAAAATAATAATCTCTTTTTTTAGTAGTGTGACATGTAAAAATGCTAAGGTACTAGAATAATAGATAAATGACAAACTATTTAAGTGTAATAATTATAACGAACAAAAAATAAAAATAATGGGCTACTTTGAAAGTATTTGCAATTTAAGTTATGTAAAATGTAATAATTATTATTTATATTTTAAAACAGAAAAAAAATTAAGAAAAACTGAAAAGTTAATAAAAAACTGTTTGAATAAAAGTGCTGTAAAATAAAATAATAATATTTTTTTATTTTAAAATAGAATAATATATCATAAAAATCTGATAAAAATTGTAAAATAAAATAATAATATTTTATTTTAAAATAAAAATGTAGCTAAACAAAATCTGAATATTAAGAATAAATTATAAAAAAATTCAAATATCATCACCATTTAACACGTTGCTAATTGAATGTTTTATTTGTTAACTTAATATTAATATTATTATGTATGTTAATTAAATAAATAGTATTTCTACAGTTTTATTTTATTAAAATAAAATTAACTATATAATAATTAGCTAATTTTATCTAAATAAAATTATAAAAAAATGAATTTTCTATTCATTATTCACTTACAAATATTTTATTCAATTTAATCCCATTTTTTTTTATGAAATAAAAAAAAAATAACCTCACTTTTTACTTTAACGAATTTTAAAAAATTTTATTTTTATTTTTTAGATATACAATTAAAAGAGAAATTCAATTGTGTTTACTAAATGAAAATAAAATAAATTTTTATTTCAACTTTTTTTAAAATAATTTATTCAATTATTATAAATCCGAATTAAAAATTAAAAATATTCTATATAATCTATAAAACTAAAAATAATCACAATAATTTATTATACAATTATAACATTAGTTAATTATTAATTCTAGTATGATGTTTCAATACTAAAATCATTTTTATAAAATAATTACAATTTAAATTTTGACCTTACACAAATTTAATTTAAATAAGTTTTACACAAATTCAATTTAAATAAATTAGACTGTAACTAATCTATTTTTTCTCTGGCTTTAAAACTTTTTTCATTCCGATTATATTCATTTCGATTGAAAGGCAAAATTTAAAGTAAACAACCATTTCAAAAATATCTGATATACTTTGAACAGCTAACCATCATATGCCACATATCTTTTCAAGCAATATTTAATAATCATTTCGAGGCAAAATTTAAAGTAAATAATCATTCAAAAATATCTAATATGCTTTGAACAGCTAACCATCTTATACCACGTATCTTTCCAAACAATATTGAAATGATTCGTACTCTCCTTAAACCAAAATCAAAACACCGTAAATCATCCAAAAAATCTGACTGGGGTGTTTTGAAATCTGGAATAATAGAACAAGTCATTTAATAATATTTTTTTGAATATCATATCATCTATATTACATAGAAAATAAAATTTTTTCTTCAGTTCATTCTTCCTGCAAAAAAGATTAAAACAAAATTAACACAATCAAATATGGAAAAAAATTCAAAGCTAATTATTTAATTTAGTAAATGGTAACATAAAACAAAATTAAAAAAAAAGCATGAAAATTGTATATTTAAAGTGATTATTATTAAAATAATTAGTAATATTAAATAATAATATGAAAGAAAAATCGGCAAAAGGTAAAGTGAAGTGAACAAAGCAAACAAAGATGGTCGGGAGAATGATTGTTTGGTCCGAATTCATGAAAAATGTTGTCTCTTCTTAAATGCGATTTCTTCTTCCTTTTACGTTGTTATAGAGCCGAGCACCCAATGGTTGGTTATTGGTTGGTTGTCCTCTTGCGCTACCAGCTCCGGCTTCCAAAGAAGCATTAAAAACGCAATCCAACCAAACCAAACCAAACCATTATAGGATGGGCCACTCACTGTCCGAAAAGCCAAAGAAAAATGAAGAATTTGCGTATAAATTTTAGATTCTCTCTCAATCAATTAAAATAGACTGATTTAGATGGTAAACACAAATGAGTGATGAAGAAAATGAGATGAATGGAAGATGGTAAACAGAGATGAGTGATGAAGAAAATGAGCTGAATCGAAGATGATAAACACAAAAAAATCGAATAAAATTTTATTACTCTTTCATGTCTTCAAAAGGAAGAAGTAGGGTAAACAGAATCTCTTTTTGCGCTGGTGTTTAAATTAATTCTCCGAAGCAGGTGGAAGTGGGTTTATATATATATTAGTGAGGAAAGGTGGAACCGTTGGATTTCGAGAGGAATCAATGGTGGATATTGTTGATCTGTGTGGAGAATGGTTGTTTATTTATAGCCATAGATTGATTTAGATGGACGGTTTGATTTCGTGGAGGAGATTGCGAGATGTTATCTTATCTTTCTTTTTCTTTTTGGATTGCGAAAGTGACAAGGCAGGCAGGCAGGCAGGGAGTGTATTGTACAAGATAAATTATAAGGGTAAGTTTGATTCTTATTACATGTATGTATGTATGTATGTTTCAGAAAAATTCAATTGGTAAATTTGATTAACTCGCTCACAATGGTTAATTTGAATTCGGCTCAGCTTAATTATTTTTTATTTATAAGATTATATATATATAATATGTATACTGATAATTTTGAATTTTGGAACCTTGGGCCTTGTTCGGATTCGGGTTTTTATAGAGGGAAAAATTTAATGATTGGTGATGATTTTGAGGAGGTGATGATTATTTTTGGTAAAAAGACTTAAAAAGTATTGATATATATGAATAAAATAAAAAATAATAATTTAAAATAGATGGTATTTTAGTATTTTGGTTAGTGAAATGAGTGATGTGATTGTTGAGAAGTGATTAATTGAAAAATTGATTTGGAATTGGTTTTTTAAAAAACCCAAAGAGAACAAGGCCTTGTTTGATTTTGGACTAATAATTTGTTGATTTGACAACACTAAGGGTCATTCATGTACACCCGTGATGTCCTTCTTTCTCTTTAATATGTCAGGCCTGTTTGGTTTGGTTTTGGTTGGTATTCATTTATTAAAACTCTTGTTTTGGTTTGGTTTTGGTTGATATTCATTTATTAGAATTGGGACATAGCAAAACCTAACATGGAATTTCAAATCATCTCTCTATTCATGTTTTAAATAATCTTTTTTCTAAACTACCCACTTTTTTATTCTTTTTTTTAAATTACTTATCTTCTCTTTCAAAAATATTAAATAACTCTTTAATTATTCTTCTCTCTCTTAACTATTAATTAACTACTCTCTATCAATTAATTAATTAAATATATTATATAAATATTAAAATAAAATAAAATATATTTAAATTTTATTTAAATTTATAAATATAATATATATAAACTCTTTTTTCTTTACATTTAAATAACATGGCAATCTTATTTTACATTATAAAAAGGAACCATTTCCTGTCCTACCCACCTTTCAAATAATTTTTCCCAAACTACCCACCTTTTCATTCACATTCCCAAACTACCCACCTTTCTCTCTCTAAATCATTAATCAACCTATTAATTAACTCAATCTCTATCTTAACCCACTAATTAACTCTCTCTCTCTAAATCTATTAATTAGCTCCTCTCTCCCTTTCAACTATTAATTAATATCCTCACTTTTAAACTATTAATTAATTCAATTGAAATATATTATATAAATATTAAAATAAAATAACATATGTTTTATTTTTATTTAAATCTATAAATATAATATATATAGTTCAAATTAAATACACTAAATTAAATAATTTAAATAACTATTATAAATTAAAATAAAATAAAATACATTACATAAACGGGAACTTGAAATAAAATATATTACATAAACATTAAAATAAAATACATTACATCACAATAAAATACATAACATAAACATTACAATAAAATAAAATACATAATAAATATTAATCACGTCAATATACAATAAAATAATAAAATGCATATTTTATCTTTATAATTCAATTTTTTATATATTTGAAATTGCGACGTTTAATGACCTTCAAAATGGTCAAATTTATTGTCAAAGGTCAAGAGAATTATTTGAAACTGTTGAGAAAAAAACATCATCACACAAGGTTATTCCATACAATGAACAAAGAGGAGTCTTCGAAATCGTTACTGCACAATACAGAACCATAAATGGATATTGAAAGGGTGGTAACAAACATAATGTGGATTTATATAGAGGTTTTTGCTCTAGTGGAAAATGGAGTAGATATCATAAAATTGAATTATAAAGATAAAATATGCATTTTATTGTATATTGAACGTGATTAATATTTATTATGTATTTTATTTTATTGTAATGTTTATGTTATGTATTTTATTGTGATGTAATGTATTTTATTTTAATGTTTATGTAATATATTTTAATGTATTCTATTTTATTTTATTTTATTTTATAATAGCTATTTAAATTATTTAATTTAGTGTATTTAATTTGAACTATATATATTATATTTATAGATTTAAATAAAAATAAAAATATGTGTTATTTTATTTTAATATTTATATAATATATTTCAATTGAATTAATTAATAGTTTAAAAGTGAGGATATTAATTAATAGTTGAAAGAGAGAGAAAGTTAATTAATGAGTTTAGAGAGAGGGGAAGTTAATTAGTGGGTTAAGATAGAGAGTGAGTTAATTAATGGGTTGATTAATGATTTAGAGAGAGAAGGGTGGGTAGTTTGGGAATGTGAATAAAAAGGTGGGTAGTTTGGGAAAAATTGTTTGAAAGGTGGGTAGGACAGAAAATGATTCTTATAAAAAGGGGAGCAGGAACAAGGCAATCTTATCTTCACTATTGAATGGCGAGATCTTATCTTCTTGGGAGGAGTAGCATGCAGGTGAAAGGGACAAGGCAAGGGAGAGTCTTTTCATACTTTTAAGAAAAGTAATATAAAAATTGTACAAACATAAACTAAAGCCTTGTTTGATTTAACACAATAAATTATAATCAAACATTTTTAAAATTATATATTAATAAAAAATTAATATATTCATATAATTTATTTTAAAATATGTTATTTTTTAATTTAAATAATTTATAAATATATAAAATTAAGTTAATAAATATTTTAAATATATATAACATTTTAAATATAAAAAAAAATAAGTCATAAGCCCAAATTCAAATTACTCATTGTTTTCGAAACATATACGTGTGAATAAGCTAGATCCAATCAGCTTCTGAATCAAACTTACCTTAAAAGGCTAGTTTAATCTTTGTTTTTTAGTGGGTTTTATGTAAAAAAAAAAAAAAACTAAACTAGTTTGATGAAATTTTAAAATAATTATTTTTTTTTATTAAAAGAAAAAAATACCTTTTATTTTTTCTCTCTCTATTTGAAAAATAATTTTGATATTAAAGAATAAAAAGAGTAATAAAATTGATGAAGTGGATTAAAATTATAATTGAGATTTTAGATAAAACTTCCAAGACCACTCATGTTCGTTATGGGTTTTTAAATAACTTAATAAAATTAATTATCACATCGTAATACTCTATATCGATCATCCTATCTAATTTTTGGATAATCATTGAATGATCTGCATTAATTGATATTTAAAAAAATATATGATTAATTGATTTAAAGTACAAAAAATGTTGAGTTTTAATACAAAATTTAAATAAAAAACATAATAAAGCAGCAGCATCATCATCTATGTTAAATTAAAGATGGACATTTTGATTCATTTATTTGTTTATTATTGATAGATATTGATAAAAAAAAAACTGAAATAGTGTAGTATTAAGCTTAAGTGATTGTTTGTTTAGATGGAAGAGGAAGAGAGTAATAAATGAGCCTATATCTGTCAATCTTTTGATACTGCAATGCAATGGTTGTAATTTTCTACCTTACTTTATATATGTATGTGAATTAGTCTATTTTTTTTTTATGAGAAATACATATAAATATATTATATAAATAAATAAAAAAATATTCTTTATATTTAGTTATTATTATTATTCGACATAATTAAGTAGATTAACAAGTCATATATATTATATATATTGTGCAAAACAAATTAAAATAATAAGTACCAAATATTATTTATGAAAACAATAAAAAATTTAAGACTATCCAAAATTAACATTTTATTTAGTTCAATAAAATATGGAAATATGAATGATAAATGAAATGCTTAAAAAGTGTGTTTTTAATATACAATAAATAAAAAGAACTATATATTGATTAGTTAGTTGATTAAAATGTAAAATTAAGCTATGAGAGATAAAAAAAAATCACAAACTTTTAATTTAATGGATTGTTTCTCAACAAAGATATCACCAAAATACATAGCCTTAATAAGCATACAAAAATATTGGAAAAACAATATTATTCGCTATCCTTTTTTCAGGTTGTTGTTCCATATTTTCACTTTATAAATCAACATAAATTGAGGTTGTTTCCATCTCATAATAATAGGATTTTATTAATTCATATGATCAAAATAAATGGATCCTATCTCAAATTTGGGAGCAACCCTCATACCTACAACTTCACTAAAGTGATCGGATTGTTTTGTATTAGATAAAAACATAACTAAGCACTAATTTATTTCATATGTATAATAAATTAGGTTTCTTTTGCATTTTCTCAAGAAGTTTATTCTTATTATTTTTTTATGAAATGTAATTAACTTCTTCAAATAGTTAAATTATACGTGAAAGAATCATATATATGTGCCTCTCATAATTAATATACCAAATATATTAAGGTGAATGTTCAAACAAATATGCCCTTGACACATCTATGAGTAATCCTTGGATAATAGCAACAAACTAAGATTTTGTTTGGATTATTTAATTAGTAAAGAGAGTATTAACTAAATAAGTTGGACGAATTACTTTAACATTTAATAAAAAAGAAAATAGAGTAATTTTATTAATATTTTCTATCAATTCATTAACTAAGTTATTAATGAAAAGATTATAAATTACTTCGAGTTTGATTCTACTTATAATTCTTTTAAATGAGAGTGAAAGTCGTGGTAATAAAATTATGTTAGTTTTATAAATTAAAAGAAAAAAACAATAAATTATTTAAATATTTAATCCGAATAAATAACTTAATGAGAATTAGAAATATGTGTAAATAAAAAATAATGATCAACTAATCTTAAGAGTTAGGCTTACATTTTTAGTGATTTGAGGCCGCTACTAATTCATCAGCCAAATTAAAGTGCTAGAAGTGTTGGGATAGACATGCTAAACTAACTAGGGTTTTGACACATAACTAGGATGTCATAAAGCATTAGTTTGAATCTTAAATTTGATCCAAACATAACAAATTCTACTTCTAGCATGCATTATTACTGATATTAAAGTTTTATTTTTTTTAAACTTAATAATTTAAAAAATGACAATTTAACTTTAACTTAATGTGTTTGAGTGACAATTTATTCTTTTAAAAATGACACAAGAATTATTTTTATTTCAAAACTTATTTAAAGATATGAATCCATACATTTTGTCAAATAAAGACTTGAACTATAATCTTATACCCATAATTATGCACTTACACCTCACTAAAACAACTCATAATGTTAACATATATTATTGCAAAAAAGTTTCATGTTTTTTTTTATAAATAATTTAGTGTAATTTATTTAAAAAAAATTAAAATTAAAATAATAGTTCGAGAGGTAAAATCAAACCTATACAAGCTCGTATTTTGACAAAGAAACAAACAACAAACCAAAATTACAAACAACAAAGATAATTACAATAAACAAAAACTGCCTCAAACGTTTTGAATCTAATTTTGTTGGTGACTATTCTAAAAATGTGGACACAATGGAGTTAAATAAATAGCCCACAAACACACTTAATCAAACGCACAAATTGCCGTTTGACGGGCTCGAACCTATAAGTTCTCAAGGAAGCTGGGGATATCCAGCTCTTATTGTCGCTAAGCTAGAAAAGAGGAAATTTCATGCTTTATATTTATCATTAGTTAAATATTGTTAATATTTTGTTGAATGACCGAGAACAAAAGTGAAATATAAAATTTTGGCAAACTTCTTCTTAAGTATCTCTTTATAAATTTACTAGAAATAATGTATCTATTTTAGTTTAACTTACTAATGAATTCTATACATGACTATTTAAAAAAAGTATTACTTTACGAGTAAATATGAGTTTATTACAATTTCATCTAATTACTTGTCTATGGCATGAATAAATATACATGATTTAAGAACACTTTTAATTTATAATTTTAAATTTATCAAAATCTCAACCATTTAAAAGTTTTTTATTTTTATTTTATTTTAGGAAATTAACCCGAAATTTTGCTTATTTTAAGACAAAGCAAACATGTCTAGCAGATAAGACTCTTAAACCTTAAATTATTGAGTTTTTATTTCCAAATTTCAATAAAGCATATTATTAAGGAAAAGAGAATTTACATTTAAAAATATATATATTATTAAGGTTTTTGAAATCAACTTAAATGTTAAAATACAGTTTTCTTGTAATGTTTTGGTGTTGATTATTACTCCTTTCTTGCTTACTTATAAAATCTTTGATAGAATTTTAATTAAATTGATTGTGGGCCCACTACTTTATTAGTTGAAATTGAATTCTAAATTAATATTTTGAAAGAGCAATGATATATTGTTTTAGCAAATATAGTTTGATTATGCTAATGTTTTTTTTTTTTTTTAAAAAAAGCAAAATAAAATCTATTTGATGTATAAAAAATAAGTAATCAAAAAGATTATTTTTAACGTGTTTTAAATATTATAAAGAAAAATCATATTTATATCCACTGTTCATCTACAAAAATTAATTTAATTCAAAAATAAAAAATAAAATCACTCTTCTTATGAAAACTCATAATCACGAACTCCACCAAAGTCATGTTCTTTTAAGTTAAAAAAAATAAAAAATTTTAATCAATCATTTCTTAACAATTTAATTACTCATTTATTAATTAAAATACTAAAATACTCTCTATTTTAAATTATAATTTTTTATTTTATTTATATATATATTAATATCTTTTTAATATTTTTACTAAAAATAATCATCATATACTTAAAATAATCAACAAATTATTATTTTTTATTCTTATAGGTTTTAAAAAACCACAATCTAAGCAAGGGCTAACTTCAATTTAAGGTAAGCAAGGGTTAACTTCAATTTAAGGTGTTAATCAAACCTAACTTTTAATATTTTAGACATTACTCTTAATATTTGAATTATCTCAATGAATTAATTGTAATTATTTTAATCTCATTCTAGCATATTTGAAAATATTTAGATTTACATTGAGTTTTGGACATGGGGGTTAAAGGGAAACTATCTATAAACTTTTAAATATTTTTATTTTATCAAAGTATTTTATTTGAATATTAATAGAATCAAATAACTTCATTCTTACCACATTATTAATCATATTATCAATAATACTTATGTAGTTTTGGTTTTAGTTTATTTTTCATTTGCTATTAATTGCCTTTATTTTGTTTCATTGTTCATAGTCTTAAAATAAAAATGAAGTCTTAGGGATAGCTTGAGAGACTTCTATTTAAATTTTATAAGCCTAAAAAAATTATATTATTTAAAATTTATTAAAAATAAATTACTTTACAAATGACGGAAGTGTGAAGACTTAAACTAATGATTCTGAAGACAAACATAAACTCATTCAAGAGGACAAGAGGCTACTTTACCACTAAATTATAAATTTTAACTATTAAAAATAAATTACTAAAATAAAAACAAAAATAATATATTTTATATTTTTAAGATAAATTATTAATATTTTTATTTAAAACTTTATTCTGTTTGGGATTTTTAAAAAACACAAACAAAATTAAATATTATTTCATTTTATTTATTTATTTATCAAATCACTAATTAAAACATTAAAATATTTTCAGTTTTAAATTATTATTTTTTAAAGGAGTGACAGTGGAATGAAGTTGAGAGAGAATAAGAAGGAAATGAAGTGTCATCACATCACTAACTGAAAAAAAGAATAAAGAGTGAGGATATAGACAAAATAAAAAAAAATTGGTTATATTTTCAGCTAATCAAATTTCTTAAATTATTTCTCAATTTTTTATTTTATTTATATATATAAATAATTTCTTTTTATCAAAAATAATTATTAACTCATCAAAATTATCAATAATTTTTTTTATCCCTCTAAATTTTATAAAAATTACATGTCCGAAAACTTAATAACATTGTAAATTTTATTAAAGTCGAAAAAGTAATGAAATGAAAGCAGACATCAGCTTGGATGTGCAGCATGGCATGGGATTGTGTAGATAAAAAAAATAAAAATAAAAAAATAAAATAATAATAATAATAAATAAAAGATTAATTAATTAATTGAATACTTAAAGCGAATAGCCTATAGAAAATAAAAATAAATAAAGAGAAAAGACAGAGCAGATCCAGCTATCCTAGTATGTAGAGTTGAGTGTATTCTACTTACTAATTTTATTATCTTATTCCAAATAATTATATAAATCACTCTATAACAATTAAATCACTTATTTTAATAATTAAAATACTAAAATATTTTAAGTATTTTTATAAAAAATAATTATCATTTTCTTAAAATTATCAACTATCATTCTTTTTTTTTTTACCTTTAAATTTTTATAAATCTAAAAAAAATATTAGTTAAAGTGAGATAGGGAGAGGAAATAGACAATAATGAAAGAAAAATTAATGTAAATATTTGTTTTTAGTTAGTAAACATAAAAATATCATATTTTACCAACTTAATTCGAATTAGTTTTTGTTGAAATTGTTTTTTTTAATTTAAAGGGAGAATGAAATAATGATTAGAGATAATTTGAAGAAGGTAATAATTATTAAAAAAATTAAAAACAGTATTTTTATATATAAATAAAATAAAAAATAATAATTTAAAATAAATGGTATTTTAATATTTTAATTAATAAAATAAATTCTAAAAATAATAAATTGAAAAATAAATTTTTGTTAGATAATCTTTTTAAATGTGCTATCATTGATGATACACGAAACATTTGTCATAATTATAATATTTTGGACTGTTAATAGTTGTTAATTATTTTTTAAACTAAAATTCCAATAAATATATCATGCAATTATTTAAAAATTAAAGAGGTTTCATTATATAATAAAATTACTTGATAAAAGGATGATAAATATGCTCAATTTTAATACTTTTATAAATTATTTCTTTATTTTTATATTTATATATATATTTCTTATATTTGATGTTAGAAATAATTTATGCAAATTTTTTAGAATTTTATTTTGAGATATATTTTTGTAGAACTTATTTTATTCTATATTTTTAATTTTGAAATTATTTAATTAACAGTGTATAATTCTTCCTAAAAGAAAATTTGATTTTTCCTATACTTTGTAAAACTAATTAAGAACAGTGTGGATATATAAACTTTTACAAAAGTCAATGTGCTTTTCTTTTTATCTAAACATTCAACTTTTACAAAAGACAATATACTTTTCTTTTTATCTATCTAAACATTTAAATTTTGTTTGTTATTCTTTTCTTCAAAAGCTACCTAATTAAACTACACAAAATGTATAACTTCAAGGAACCGAATAATAACCAAAACAATCCAAAAAAAAAAAAAAAATCAAAGTTGCCTAACAATATACTTACACCAATCTTTATTAATTTTTTTATATAAAAATACTTGTTGAGAATTTCATATTTTAACTATTATAAATTTTAATATTTTTATGTTTTTTTTTTAACTTTATAAATATTTTATTTTATTATTTTAATCTTTTAAATTAAATTTGACTTATAATTTTATTAATATTAAAATTTAATAATTAATTTTATTAACATTAAAATTTAAAATAATTATTAAATTTCATTATAAGTTATTTTATAAACATTTCATCTTTAATTAAATAAAAAGTAAAAAATAATACAAATTAAATGTTAAATTAAATTTATGAATAAAAATTAACCTATAAATTTTTAAAATAAGAAACCACTAACCCAATTTCTTTTCTATCTTAAAACCTTACCAGACTCTCATCGGGAAATTTGAGAAATGGCTCTAAAAAATCAAAGATAAGAACTGATGCCATCTTTTGCAGAATCTCTTCACTCTTCCCTGATCCATTTAAAGCAGAAGATGGCCTTCACAAGCTGATCTTGTTGAAGGATTGTGGAATTTATTCTGCATTAGAACATGTGTTAGATGAAGGGGTTTTTGAGAATTATTAATAACAAGAGTAAGTTATCCAATCAGTGTAGTTATTTATATTATGATTGAGCTTACATTTCAGTGCAGTCGTTCTTCATCATCTAAATAGTTTATTAGCTAAGGACAAAAAGTCATGGTTTTGACTTGATCACTCCTGAAATTCAACAAGGCAAAAAGGAAGAACTATGCTTGGATAGAAGTATGTTTAAAGTATGTTGTTTAGTTTTAGTTATTGATGGAACTTGGGAAGAAAATAAATAGTGGAATATGTGTATCCTTTCCTCAATGATTAAAAGAACAACCATCCTCAAACTCCCTGGATATATGTATCTTTGGAATCTTTTTAGGTATGTTATTTGAAGCATTTAGATACCTAACACATTAAACATACTTCTCAAGGGAAATAATGAATGTTCAATGCTATTCAGTTCTTATTTTATTGTTCATGGGACACAGCTGATGATGATTTCTATTGGGAAAAATAATTTTGTTGTTGTAGACAGTTACAGTTTTGATAGAATGCAACTTTGCCTTGTAAGTCATTTGACACAAAATGACTGTTGGCTGGCAATAGATTTTCTTTAAAAATTTTCTCGTCCCTGATTCAAATGTTTTGGTGAATAGCTTTTCTCAAACTTCACTAGAAACATTACTACAACTGTTTTTTTAGATGAAGGCGCTAATTTTTATTTTCCATCAAGGAACCATGTATCAATTAATCCCATTTGGATGGACTGTATTTATGGTGTCGTGACCTGATTTTTAGTAAGTCTATTAACATCTGTATGATGCATTAACACAGTCTTCGAAGATATCAGATGTAAAGAACTGGTAAACACTCATCATCTTTCACTCTTAGAATTAGATGTATTTTGGAATTCAAGCATGTCATTACTAATTTCTTTGATCCAATGTAAGAGTCTATATTTTTGACATTTACTAGAGTAGCTTCTAGTTTATGTTTGCTCAGTTCCTGTTTTGTTCTATTGTTATCTTATGCTTGTTTACTAGCAACAACACTCACAAGTGATTGAAAAATAACAGTATCTCTACCTTATTTAAATGATAACCCACATCTATGATCCTCATTTAAATGAGGGTGTTCTTAATTAACATCGAACTTGAGGCCTCCTCCACCTTTTAGGTAAAGTCATCAACCATATCATAATGTATTTTATGTCACAAATCTAATCCTATAGAATTTCAACAAAAGCCCTATTTAGAAACACTTATTGGGTCATACCTGTGTAAGAGTTTGGTTACGATTATGGAATAACATTGAACATTAGCATCCCTTCTCTTCTTTCTCATTTGAACACGTTTAGACTATGGTTGGTTGCAGATTAGAACAAATTCTATTGCATCAAACCCTATGAAGCTTATGAACATCACAACTGAAAGTGCAATATTTAGATAGATTTATTTGAGCTTGTTAAATATTTGTTGGGTGATTAATGATTCATCTTTGTTTATTATATCACTGCATTAATATTTAATGGTTTTTGTTGGTGAACAGCCTTCTGGAAAGAATAGTGATCATCACAAACATGTTCTCTTCATAAATAGCCAGAGTACATTCGAAGTTGAAAATAAACAGGAAACTAATTTTTTTTTTCTTTGAACATTAGAACATTATTAAGAACATGTATTATGGTAATTAATATTTATTTATTTGATTATGATATTATGTTTTGAGAAAATTTATGTTTCTTTTGTTATTATTTAATTTTTTTTTAATGAATTAAAAGTGATTTAAAAAAATGTTTTTAATGATTATTTAATTTAAAATAAAAATACAAACAAAATTAAAAATTAAAATTGGTTTTGGCGACGCTTAAATCCGTATTACCGACGCTTAAATAAGTGTTGTTATAACTTGCGTCGACCCTGCTTACGGCGACGCAAAAATAAGTGTCAGTGATATTTTTGGCGACGCTTTTAAGGTTTGACAGAAGTCTTTTTAAGGGTTGCCAGAGGTCTTTATTGTTGTAGTACCTGTTTCAAACCTAAATAATGAGTGATGTTTCATATCCCGTAAAGGCTCGAAAAATGATAGGATGATAACATCCGATCTAATGAAGTACCAAAGGCGAATGGGGCTCCCAGGTCGGGACGTCTAGCAGAATGCTCCTGGAAGCGAGGCCCGAAGGGTGAGCTAGAGGCGCTTCTAAGACTAGATAATAGGCATTAGGCATTCTGAGCTAGAAGGAGGCAAGCAAATGAAGGCATCAATCGCCAGTACCAACTGAGGCTTCTAATCCAACTAACTGGATGAGGAAAGGATGAATGAGAAAGAAGGTTTGGAACGGAACCAGACCTAGTTCGTAGTAAATAGAGGTAGAGCAAAGGCAAGGGAGCTGAAAAAGGTGAGTACGTGTGAAAAGCGAGCCCTTACTATAACCAACATCACAGATGAAACTCAATCTTTGACTTTTACACCGATGAAAATGGTAGAAAAGATGGATCATATACCATGCATTCCTGGTATATTAACTTACTTTGGAATGATTATGCTATTTTACACCAATTTCGCTTTGAACAATACTTGATTATGCTATCTTGAGTCTTGAATCCTTTTTCATATTTCACCATTGCTTCTATTATGTTACAAAAAAAAATTCTTTAGTCCCTTTTATTCCAAATTTCATAAATGAATGCAACAAACGTTCATTTATATAGATTTTAAAAGAAAATATTGCTATTGGTTAATTCTGTATTTGTCTCCTTTCTATGAAGACAATTAAGGCAGAAAAAAATAAAATTAGTTATGCTGATATTTTTTTTAAACACTAAACAGTCTTATAGATTAGTTTGGAGACTCGGGCTAGGACCACTGTCCAGGTCTGACATAGGATAAACCCACAAAGCCCATGAGCTAAAGGAAGACCAACTCTAAGGTAGCCCATCTAAAAAAAGTAAGTAAATCTAATAGGCCAAATCTAACCCAATGAGCCCAAAACAATATTTTTTAATTTTTATCTTTAAGAATTCAATCATATAATATAAGGATAAAAATAATACTTTATTGATTTGTCCAGGTTTCGCCTACTCTCAAAGCCCATGGGCTAAGGTAAACCAACTTTAGGGCAGTCAATCTAAAAGAAACTAGTAAATCTAATAGGCTAAATAAATCTTAACCTCTCAAAACAATACTTTTCTAATTTATTCTTTAAGAATTCAATCATATAAAAGATAAAAATAATAATTTATATCTACTAATGAAAACAAGTCATTGATTTGTTTAACTATCGAGGACATTGTCACAATGGGAAGGGAGATCATCAGATGCAAAGGTGAAGCAGAACTTTAGAAATGAAACACACATGATTGTTATATATAGTTTTTTTTTTAATATGCATGTATATTAAAATTGATAAAAAAAAATAATCATTTTAGCATAACAACAATAGCATGACAACACGAATAAAATAAATAAATAAATAAAATGTTACTCAATAGATTATCGAGTTCATAAGTTATCGAGAATAACGATTAACTCCTCTACGAACTCTACCGATTTTCCAGAATAAATCTAAGAAATAATCATAATAACATTATGAATAATACGCTTTGGACAACTATATGATCAGTAAAAGTTCGACGTTTTTTTTTCAACCAGATATTCTATCAAAAAAAAATGGGATGATAATCCAATTATGTAGCCATGCCATATTAGCCGAATCAATCCAAATTTCCGCATCAATTACCTAAAGACCCGGTCATCACCGAATAATTTTTTTTCATAAAAATCATTTAAACCAACGCCGACTATGGGGTTGAACCTTATGATTGTTATATATATAGTAGAAGTTATAACCATATAAAATTCGAATTAATCGATTTTTCCACCAAAGATTCAACTAGGGGTGTTCAATCGGCTGGTTAACCGGTTAACTGGTTAAACGGTTCCGATCAATACCGATTTTGACTTTTATTTTACAAACCAGTTAACCGGCCGTTAATGGTATCGGTTTTACCGGTTCTAGTTCTACCGGTTTTGGTCGGTTCTGGCCGGTTAACCGGGTTTAACCAGAAACTGATAATTCAATTTTTTTAAATTAAGTAATAAATTTATAAAATATTTGTAAAAAAAATTATTGTTTGCACTTTTCTATTATACTATTCTTCATCCTTTTTATCTCTATTATAATATATTATATTATTATTATAATATAATATAAATATATTATATTATATTATAATAATATCTTTTATTGATATATTTAGAAATATGTTATAATATATAATTTAATTATAACAATATGTTAAGCTTTAAACTATAACCGAGCCTTTCAAGTTCTTTAATTCAAGAAACGGGTTCTTGATGATCGGGACCGATGGTGGAATTCAATACTCAAGCGCAGCGGACATAGAATGAGGAAAGAATTCGAGGTTAAGAGAGAAGAAACCGGAGTGAGAAGAAAATACCACTAGAATACACCTAGCGGTCCAAGAAAAGGTGATGAGGGCCGAGAGATAACTTAGAGCACCAAGTTCCAAAATATTCAATTCATAGCCCCAAAAATTGGGGTGGGCATCACCATTTAAAGAGGCTGGTTTATCCAAAAGTATTCGGTTACAACTACTTCTAACATAACAGAATTCGGTTTCAAGAGAAATAAGAGAGAAAGGAAGCAAAACAGAATTTTTCCATAAAAAAACATAAACTGGCCCATATGCACACTTGGGCCGAGAGACGGGTGCATAAAATATTTTAGGACCGAGGTTTTTGATGAGCAGACCGTAACATAATCTCCCCCTTCGAGGTTCGTCGCCCTCGACGAAAAGAACGTGGACTGGTCAGCCTCTAATACGCATCTCCAACTTCAAAACTATTGCTTCGGTCGGGCTTCAGAATATTCAGCAAGCTTCGCCGCAAAGGACCGGTCTTCTTAAAAATCTTTCGGCAGAATCGTTTCAGTAGTGGAGCTGGTCGGGTCCTCGCGGTCTTTTGCGCTGCCGGGTCGCTTGCCACTCCGCCCACGTGAGGAATTTCTGTGCACCCAATGTCGAGTTTTTCAGTGTTTAGAGCTGGCCTTTGTTGCTGCAATGTCCCCAACGCCTGGTGCAAAAATAATTTCTTCCAACTTCGATTAAACTCCATACTTGGCTCAAAACTCCAGGCCAAGTCTTTTTCCCGAACCAGCATAACAGCAGCATCGAAGGAGCCATAGCTTCTAATTAGATCGTTAGGAATATCTTCCAAGGTCATTGCCGCGAGTGAAACAGTTTGGCCTTCGGGCTTACTCTTTACTTGCATTTTGACAGCAACAATATATTCATCTAAGGTCTTTTCCAGCTGGTTTCCATGCATCAAACTAGCATGCGACCGAGGAATCCCCTTTAGGACCGTGGTTCTGTCCTTCTTCTCATAGGATAGGGTCATCTTTTAAAAGTCCCAAGAAGATGGGCCTAGAGTAATCAGTCATTCAATTCCCAACACAATATCATATTCGTCCATGGAAATTACCTTCATTTCTGTTTGGTATTCATTGCCTTCCATCGACCACTTCAAGTCTTTGCAAACACTAGAACATAACACATTAGACCCATCGACCACTCTAACCGATTGCACCTGGGTTGCTATGCTTTTGTGGTCTATTTTCTCCAAAATCCTGCTATTGATAAAATTATGGGTGTTGCCTGTATCGATCAAGATCACCACCGGCAGGTTCCCAATTTTGCCAAGAATCTGGAGCGTTTGAAAAGCTTTAAACCCGATCAAAGCATGTAAGGATATGGCTGGTTCATTCCTTGGGCCGAGCAACGAAGGTAAATCATCAAAAACAGGTTCTTGATCGGGTTCTTGGTCTTCTTGATTGGCTGAGACCATGAATAATTTTGATTTACACCTATGGTTTGGTTGCCATTTTTCATTGCAAGAGTAGCATAGGCCCTTCTTTTGCTTTTCATCCATTGAGGCTGGGTCTAATTGCTTAACATGACCCTGGTTTTCATTTTAAGAGGACCCATATGATGGATTCTTGAAATCGGTATTAGTGCTCGGCCCGGCTGTGTTGATGTTGGATGGCGTGGGCAGCAACGATGCTTCAGCGCTGTACAAGTTACCACTGCTCATTAAGGACCGATATGTTGCTTCTTGGACTTTAGCCATGGCCATGGCTTCGTTTAAAGAATCCGGGAATCACAACCTGATGCAGTTCGCAATCTCTTCCCTTAGACCGGACAAGTATCAATCTATGACGTAGTCCCTTGGCATATGTAATAACTTTTGAGAGATCGACATGTACCGGAGATTATATATTTTTGAACCGATCCAACCTGTTTTAAATTCATCAGCTGTCTCATTGGTGTATCATGTATAGAGGGCCCGAATTGAGTCATAAGGTCTCTCTTGAATACGTCCCAAGATAAGGCTTCCATATGATTTCGGTTTTGAAGATATGACCTGTACCACATTCTTGCTTTGCCAAAAAAGTGAATGAGTGCGATTTCTAATTTAGTGGCATCCTTAGTTTTGTCCACCCTGAAAAATTGCTCGGTAGATATTAGCCAGCCCTCGACATCCGACCTATCAAACCGAGGAAAATCGACCTTGGTTAGTCGAGTGGGAGGAGCATAGTATTGGTCGCGGTTCTGGCCAGGGTGCTGGGGTCTAAATGGTGAAAGACCGTGGTAAGAATTATCATCATAGGGTCTGTGGCGGGGTTCTTGCACGTTTCCAGATGCCCCGCTCTCAAAGGCTGGCATACGTTCTTCAGCCGCATCAAATCTTCGGTCTATGGCAGATTGCATCGTAGCTGTTTGTTGGGACAAGTTTTCAAAAAGGGCCTTGAGCGCATCCATTTCTGATTGCTGACGAGTTTCTACCATGTTGAGAATCGGCCAGCTCTTATACCAATATGTTAAGCTTTAAACTATAATTGAGTCTTTCAAGTTCTTTAATTCAAGAAATGGGTTCTTGATGATCGGGACCGATGGTGGAATTCAATACTCAAGCGCAGCGGACATAGAATGAGAAAAGAATTCGAGGTTAAGAGAGAAGAAACCGGAGTGAGAAGAAAATACCACTAGAATACACCTAGCGGTCCAAGAAAAGGTGATGAGGGCCGAGAGATAACTTAGAGCACCAAGTTCCAAAATATTCAATTCATAGCCCCAAAAAGTGGGGTGGGCATCACCATTTAAAGAGGTTGGTTTACCCAAAAGTATTCAGTTACAACTACTTCTAACATAACAGAATTCGGTTTCAAGAGAAATAAGAGAGAAAGGAAACAAAACAGAATTATTCCATAAAAAAACATAAACTGGCCTATATGCTCACTTGGGCCGAGAGACGGGTGCATAAAATATTTTAGGACCGAGGTTTTTGATGAGCAGACCGTAACACAATATAATATATTTTATAGCTATTCTGTTAGGTTTTTATATGTTTCTTGAGAAAATTCAAATTCATTAGGTCGATTAGTCTTTGACCAACTAAGTAGAATATGATTGAATCCCCTTTCTCAACCGATAGAACGGGAAGTAGAATCGGTAAATTATAATTTATAACTTTGATTTTAGGTGTTTCCGTGTTGGACGTGTTGAAGAGAAAGTTAAATACTGAAGTGAATGTCGAACTTTGAAGACATCAAGTTTTAATTTGCTTAACTATTTTGATTTTGTTAATTTATAATTCCACGTTATCGTATCGTTATAAAAACAATTTTACATATTTTAATGAAATTATTTTAATTTGTTTTTAATTTATTTTTGTAAAATTTTATATAGATTATAATGTTTTTTAAAATTATTTTATAAAAATTATCTATAAAATAACTAATATAAATTATAAAATATATAATTAAATTATTACTGGTTTACAGGTTAAACCGTTAAAAATATAGGAAAACCGAAAACCGAACCGTTTAACCGGAAAAAGCCCGATTAACCAGAACCGTTAGAACCAATTAACCAATAAACCGTTAAAATGAAACCGGTTAACTATCGGTTCGGTTGGATTATCGGTTTTCCAGTTTTTTTGTACAGCCCTAGATTCAACCCAACTGTAGGTGTTGATTTTCAAAAATCTTCATGTCTCAATTAAGTCCCATATAAAATTAATTTCATGGATGTTAGGTTTTAATCATTGATTTTAAAAATAAAATAAAAAAGAAAAGGAAATATAAAACATGGAAAGTTAATCCATGAACATTCTCTTACATTAAAATCTAATAAATTGTCTAAACTATCTTCTAAAAAATTAAATTTAAAATAAAACATCTATTTAATTCACAAAATAAATAAAAAAACAAGTTAAACTATTTATCAAATTAAATGAGTTTAATAAAAAAAAATAATAATAATTAATCAAACATAAAACCAATAAATATGTGTGTTAAAACTCCTAACAAATATATATAATACAAGTCAAGTTAATTTTTTTTTTATTTAAATCCGTTGACAGTCAGGCTCAGTACAAGAAACAATTAATAACCTATTTTTATCGATTCGATTTTGCTTACACCCATAATTTGAATACCTTACAAAAAAAAAAAGCTCAATAGATAAGTAAAACATATCTAAAAGATAGTAAAAACCTATGACAAAGAGAATAAAGTCAGAAAATTGCCCGCTCGAAGGAAATCTTATACACTTAGTAACAATATAAATTATGCTCGGAAAAGGCAAACTGATGTTTATTATGATGTGAGTTGATCACATTGATTTGTGGTGATCACAAGTGTTCGAGATCTTTTTTATCTGAGTTGAGTGATAACTAGGATAACTTATGAAAATGTTTGACCTAACTTAACTTTATTGTTTACTGTTTTTGATATATTGGACCAAATCTTTGGGATCATTATCAATCAAAATTGCTTTATCATTTCAATAAAAAGAAAAGAAGCCACTTTTTTGCTGTGACCAAGACAACAACCCATGTGATGTGCAAATGCATTCCCCATGTATTGACTAAAAGAGAGTAGGAAGCTGCTAGCATACATGTTCATAAGTTAGTCAAGTTGAAAAAGATGAGAAATATACCTCCTTCTCGTTGCCATGAATTTGAGCACAATCAATACGGGGATACACAATCTGCAAAAGTAACCATATATAGTTTTCCAATAGTCATGAACAATTGACATCACATAACCCAACAGAAGAACAAAGAAAACAAATGCAGAATTCCAACCATTATGCTTTAAAATGCTCCAGATTATTTATGTCACATCAATTACTTTAGGAAAATTGAGACTGATTTGAATCATACTTATGTTGCAAGATCATGATATTGGTCCTAGATCATATGATAGTGTCTCTATCTCAATATGAATAAAAGGGGTTGACGTGTTCCTTGCCATTGTGGGCGGGTTTTAAATTCCGGGTAAACGGGTCAGAGTTTTCTTTTATGAAAACGGGTTAGAGTATAAATATTTTTTTAGGTATTTTTTTCATAACAGAGCAAAGTTGAGAGAGAGTGAATTACAGATCTAGGGTTTTCTGGTTTCCTTCTTCTTCTTATTCTTTGGCTGATTCAGAGAGACAGATTGGGGAAACTTTTGATTGTGGAGTAGTCCAATCATTCCTAGTGTAATCACTTCTTTCATTTGAGAGCAGGGCATGTAAGTTTCTACTATTGACATTTCTTTGATTTAGTGAAACTTATCCCTCCCGTGGACGTAAGTCGATTTTGACCGAACCACGTATGTTGTGTTGTCGTTTATTGCTTTGTGCTATTTCAGTCTTCGTAATCTGTTTGTCGTCATAGACGATTTGGAAACTGATTTGTTACAGGTTTGATTTTGAAGAAGATCCATAGTTTTGCTGTTGCAAAACCCAACAGTGGTATCAGAGCAGTATTGATTGGTTATCTGTTTTAACATTGGAGCAGAGTGCTCTGCTGATTATTTGGCGAAATTCATAGAAGAGATCAACTGGTTTCTTTGCTGGGGTTTTTGTCGGTTGTTAAAGCAGTATAATGGGAAAATCTAGACCTGATATGGTGAGTCTGAATGGTACAAACTACAGGCAATGGAAACTAATGATTAGTGATCTGTTAGTTTCAGATGATTTGAATGAAGCAATTGAAAATGAGGGTGTTAGACCTGAGACTACAAAAGAGGCTGATTGGAAAAAGACAGATAGAAAGACCTACAGCTTTATTCGTTCATGGGTTGGTGTAAATGTTGTGCACCATGTTGAGAACGAGACTATGGCGTATGGTGTATGGAGCAAACTTGAAGCTCTCTATGCTAGGAGGTCAGCAGGGAATAAAGCAGCACTAGTACGAAGGCTGATGAATCTGAAGTACATTGATAATAAATCAATTGCTGAGCACTTGAATGAATTTCAAAATATTTTGAATCAGCTGAGTAGTATGAAGATAAACTTTGATGATGAGGTGCAAGCACTTTTAGTCCTTGGATCTTTGCCTGCAAGTTGGGAGACACTTATTATCACTCTCAGCAACTCAGCACCAAATGGTAAGTCAACATGGAAATTTAAAAATGATAAAGCAAAGGGTACAGTGAAGCCCAGAGAAAAGAAAGAATAGAGTGCAGATACATTTGCTTATGCTTCAGATGGTGAACTGACATATGCTTCTAAATGTCAAGACTCCTGTCTTAGCACATCTTCAAATGAAAGAGCATGAATTGTTAACACAGGTGCCTCATTCCATATTAGTCCACACAAAGGTTACTTCCAGTCCTACAAAGTTGGTGATTATGGTGAGGTTCGCATGGGTAACAGTGGTGTGTCCAAGATAGTTGGTCTTGGTGATGTTAGAATCGAGACAAACATGGGTTGTTTCCTGACATTGAGAGATGTAAGACATGTTCCTGATTTGAGAATGAATTTGATTTCAGCAGGTAAGCTCGATGATGGAAGCTACCATAATGTTTTCAGTGGTGGAACATGGAAGCTAAGCAAGGGTTCATTAGTTATTGCACGAGGTAAGAAATTTTGTTCCTTATACAAGATAAATTTGAAAATTGTCTATGATGCGGCATATTCTGTTTTGATGGAGTCATCCTCTGAGTTGTGGCACAAGAGACTAGGTCACATTAGTGAAAATGGGCTGAATGTTTTGATCAAGAGGAATGAGTTGCTAAATCTCAAGGATGCTCATCTTGAAAATTGTGAGCATTGCTTGAAGGGTAAGCAGAACAGAGTCTCCTTCAGTAAGTCAAAAATTGAACTGAAAAAGAATGTCCTTGAACTGGTCCATACAGATGCTTGTGGTCCTATGAAGATTAAATCTATAGGCGGTGCTTCCTATTTTGTAACCTTCATAGACGATACATCAAGGAAGGTTTGGGCTTATGCTATAAAGTCCAAGGATGAGGTTGCAGCAAGGTTTGAGTTCTTTCACAAGCTGGTTGAAAGAGAGACAGGAAGAAAACTGATGAGGGTGCAGTCAGATAATGGGGGAGAGTACATAGGCTCATTTTATGATTATTGCAAAGAGCATGGTATTCGACATGAACAGACTGTGCCCAAGACTCCACAACAAAATGGTGTGGCAGAGAGGATGAACAGAACAATGTTAGAACGGATGAGGAGTATGCTCTCCCATGCCAGTTTTGGCTAAGCATTTCTGGGCTGAAGCCATGAGCACTACAATGTATGTGATCAACCGTTCTCCCTCCAAGCCATTGAATAATAAGTGTGCAGAAAGCACCTGGTCAGGTAAAGATGTTAATTATGACTATTTACGTGTTTTTGGTTGCAGAGCTTTTGTGCATGTTCCAAAAGATGAGAGGTCTAAGCTAGATGCAAAACCAGACAATGCATATTTTTGGGGTATGGTGATGAAAAGTGGGGATACAAGTGTTATGACCCAGTTGATAAGAAGGTTTTGAGAAGCCGAGATGTGGTACTTTTTGAAGATCTGACTATTGAGAATTTTGAAGATGGTGAAAAGCTTGATGCATACATACGTGACCTTTCTAGTCTTGAGCTGTCACATGATGTTGAGGAGACAAGGCTACATGTAGCTTCAGACTCAGATAGTGATGATGATATTCCCCAGGGTCAAGCTATAGGCCATTAAAATGATACAACAACTGATCTTGGTGATAATATTGAGGCTGATTTTGAAGTTCAACAAGAAGATGAAAATCAACAGAATCAACAAACAGAGGTACTTAGGAGGTCTACTAAGGAGAAAAGATCAAGTTCTAAGTACCTACAGAGTATGTCCTTCTAACTGATTGTGGGGAGCCTATATGCTATAAGGAGTCTCTTGAGGATGCTCATAAGGAAGAATGGATTGCTGCCATGGATGAAGAGATGAAGTCATTGCTGAAAAATGGCATATATGAACTGGTTCAAAGACCAAAGAACAGAAAAGTATTACAAAATAAATGGGTATACAAGATCAAGCAAGAAGGTGATGATAACAAGACAAAATACAAGGCTAGACTGGTTGTCAAAGGTTTTGGCCAGAGACATGGAATCGATTATGATGAGATTTTCTCAACGGTAGTGAAGATGACTTCTATCCGGGTGGTGTTAAGTCTAGCTGCTTGTATGGATCTTGAGGTTGAACAGCTTGATGTCAAGACTGCATTTCTCCATGGTGATTTGGATGAAGATGTTTATATGGAGCAACCTGAAGGTTATAATACGAAAGGTGAGGAAAACAAGGTGTGCAAACTTGTCAAAAGTCTGTACGGTTTGAAGCAAGCACCAAGGCAGTGGTATCTTAAGTTTGAGTCGTTCATGACCATCCATGGATACATTAAGACGTCTATAGATCACTGTGTTTTTGTGCAAAAGTTTGCTTCTAATGATTTTATTATACTTCTCCTATATGTTGATGACATGCTGATTGTTGGGAGAGACAAACTCAAGATTGCTAAGTTGAAAAAGGATTTAGCTAAGTCGTTTGAGATGAAAGACTTGGGTCAAGCAAGACAAATTCTTGGAATGCAGGTCATTCGTGATCGGGTGAAGAAAATGCTATGGTTGTCTCAAGAGAGATATATTGAGAAGATTTTAAAACGATTCTGTATGGACAAGGCAAAACCAGTTGCTTGTCCATTGGCTACACACTTGAAAATAAACAAGACAATGTCTCCCAAGGATGAAGAGGAAAGACAAGAAATGTGCAGTGTTCCATATGCTTCAGCAATAGGCAGTCTGATGTATGCAATGGTCTGTACAAGACCGGATATAGCTCATGCGGTTGGAGTACTTAGTCGTTTCCTTTCAAATCCTGGTAAGACACACTAGGAAGCGGTTAAGTGGCTAATGAGATATCTTCGAGGGACCTCCAAATACGCTTTGTGTTATGGTACTGGAAAGCCATATATTGAAGGGTTTTCTGATTCAGATATGAGTGGTGATATTGACACTATGAGATCAACTTCAGGGTATTTGTTTACCTTTGGAGGAGGAGCTGTATCATGGCAGTCTCGTCTACAAAAATGTGTTGCTTTGTCTACTACAAAAACTGAGTATATTGCCATTACTGAATGTTATAAGGAAATGAGATGGATGAAAGAATTGTTGAAAGAAATAAGCATTGCACAAGACAGGTTTGTGGTGTTTAGTGACTCACAAAGTGCTATACATGTGAGCAAGAATCCATGTTTCCATTCACGTTCAAAACACATCCAAAGAAGGTACCATTGGATCCGTGAAGTGCTCGAGAAGAAGGAGTTATACTTGGAGAAAGTGCATACAGATGAGAACGGGTCAGATATGATGACAAAGGGCTTGCCAAGAGGCAAGCATGAGATATGTTGTGCCAAAGCCGAAATGGTTCTGGCAGAAGCGTCACGATGATGAATGTTTATAGCAACATTCTCCCATGGCTCGGAAGAGGAAGAATTGTTGATGTGTTCCTTGCCATTGTGGGCGGGTTTTAAATTCCGGGTAAACGGGTTAGAGTATAAATATTTTTTTGGGTATTTTTTTCATAACAGAGCAAAGTTGAGAGAGAGTGAATTATAGATCTAGGGTTTTCTGGTTTCCTTCTTCTTCTTGTTCTTTGGCTGATCTAGAGAGAAAGATTGGGGAAGCTTTTGATTGTGGAGTAGTCCAATCATTCCTAGTGTAATCACTTCTTTCATTTGAGAGTAGGGCATGTAAGTTTCTACTATTGACATTTCTTTGATTTATTGAAACTTATCCCTCCCGTGGACGTAGGTCGATTTTGACCAAACCACGTATGTTGTGTTGTCGTTTATTGCTTTGTGCTATTTCAGTCTTCGTAATCTGTTTGTCGTCATAGACGATTTGGAAACTGATTTGTTACAGGTTTGATTTTGAAGAAGATTCATAGTTTTGCTGTTGCAAAACCCAACAAAAGGATCATCTAAATCTTAGGAATTATTTAGAAAATTAATTGACTCATGTTCTGAATTCTGATATATTATCATATATGGAATTAGAACTTCAAGCAACTGCTTCGAATACAGATTTAGATTAGAATATAGAGAATTCGAGCATATAGGCTAAATCTCTCTTTGAGAACTTCACCATTCGACAATGATAACATAACAATTGCATCTAACATACAATTTTACAACCTTGATATAATCGTATATATAATCGATGCAAATATAAAAGTAAATAGCCCTAGTCATCGCTATGAACATCTCAAACAGAATCGCCTCGGAGGATAAGCCATATACAATGCAAATTGCAGATGAACGAATCAAGTAAATAATCGAAGAAATTGAAAAGATAAGAACACATTGACAGCAGCAACAATGGCTTGATCAACGAGACTTGGATCAACAAATTACTAATAAATACCTGGAAGACTGGAATATGAGCCATGGTTGAGTTAATCCAAAGTAGAAATAAAAAAATAGCAGATTAACCATTTTTTGGAAAATAAAGAGTTTAGAGTAAGTATAACTTCAGAGAAACACCATACACGTTTATATAGATTATGAAACTACGTTCAAACTATCAATGGAAGATGTTTGGAAAACAAAATATATACATTATTGGATTTAAAACGTGATTAACTATTCTATTATTGGATTTAAAACGTGATTAACTATTCTATTATTGGATTTAAAACGTGATTAACTAATTTATTCTATTAATATATGTCTTGATGTGTCTTGTTGTGCCGTGCTTTCCTTGACGTGTCGGTCGATGCAACGTGTCCTTGTTAGGCTTCTTAAAATTAATTTAAAATAAAAATATGATTGCACCCTTTCGAGTGGCGTGCCTAACAGTAGGTTGAACCATTGAATTTCCTGAGCTCAATGGTAGAAATAAAAGGTTGTCCAGTGACAACATTCGATAAACAATCGCTGATCACTGGATCCACAACCAGAAATATAAGTTTTTTAAATTCAATTTTATTAGCATCAGTTATAATAATGGTATCCCAAAATGTCGCACCAAAGTGAATATCAAATTGCAAAAAAAAATGTTATTACCATCAAAATTACCGTACAAGAAGGTAGCTCTAATGAGATGTCTCCTCCTAGTTGCAATGGTAAGCTTGTAACAATATTTGTTATCGTCGGCCGGGAAGAATCTCAGCGATTTGTACTGATTTCTTCCCTCGTTTGTTATGGAAATTTTTTTAATTTCTCCGTAACGAATACTGTCTAGAATCCACACGAGACCAATTTCATCGGTGAAATTGGTCTCACCACCACAATCAATACTAAGAAAACCTATATTAAAATATTCAAACAGTTAATTATAACTGTATCTGCAATGGTTTAAGAAACATAAATTACTAATAAATACCTGGATTATGAGCCATGGTTGAGTTAATCCAAAGTAGAAATAAAAAAATAGCAAATTAACCATTTTTTGGAAAATGAAGAGTTTAGAGTAAGTATAACTTGAGAGAAACACCATACACGTTTATATAGATTATGAAACTACGTTCAGACTATCAATGGAAGATGTTTGGAAAATAAAATATATACATTATTGGATTTAAAACGTGATTAACTATTCTATTATTGGAATTAAAACGCGATTAACTATTCTATTCTATTAATATATGCCTTGTTGTGTCTTGTCGTGCCGTGCTTTCCTTGACGTGTCGGTCGATGCAACATGTCCTTGTTAGGATTCTTAAAATTAATTTAAAATAAAAATTGGATTGCACCCTTTCGAGTGTCGTGCCTAACAGTAGGTTGAACCATTGAATTTCCTGAGCTCAAGGGTAGAAATAAGAGGTTGTCCAGTGACAACATCCGATAAACAAACGCTGATCACTGGATCCACAACCAGAAATATAAGTTCTTTAACTTCAATTTTATTAGCATCAGTTATAATAATGGTATACAAAAATGTCGCACCAAAGTGAATATCAAATTGCAAAAAAATGTTATTGTCATCAAAATTACCGTACAAGAAGGTAGCTCTAATGAGATGCCTCCTCCTAGTTGCAATGGTAAGCTTGTAACAATATTTGTTATCGTCGGCCGAGAAGAATCTCAGCGATTTGTACTGATTTCTTCCTTCATTTGTTATGGAAATTTTTTTAATTTCTCCGTAACGAATACTGTCTGGAATCCACTCGAGACCAATTTTATCGGTGAAATTGGTCTCACCACCACAATCAATACTAAGAAAACCTATATTAAAATATTCAAACAGTTAATTATAACTATATCTGCAATGGTTTAAGAAACATAAATTACTAATAAATACTTGGAATATGAGCCATGGTTGAGTTAATCCAAAGTAGAAATAAAAAAAAATAGCAGATTAACCATTTTTTGGAAAATAAAGAGTTTAGAGTAAGTATAACTTGAGAGAAACACCATACACGTTTATATAGATTATGAAACTACGTTCAGACTATCAATGGAAGATGTCTGGAAAACAAAATATATATATTATTGGATTTAAAACGTGATTAACTATTCTATTCTATTAATATATGTCTTGCTGTGTCTTGTCGTGCCGTGCTTTCCTTGACGTATCGGTCGATGCAACATGTCCTTGTTAGGCTTCTTAAAATTAATTTAAAATAAAAATTGGATTGCACCCTTTCGAGTGTCGTGCCTAATAGTAGGTTGAACCATTGAATTTCCTGAGCTCAAGGGTAGAAATAAGAGGTTGTCCAGTGACAACATTCGATAAACAAACGCTGATCACTGGATCCACAACCAGAAATATAAGTTCTTTAACTTCAATTTTATTAGCATCGGTTATAATAATGGTATCCCAAAATGTCGCACCATAGTGAATATCAAATTGCAAAAAAATGTTATTGCCATCAAAATTACCGTACAAGAAGGTAGCTCTAATGATATGCCTCCTCCTAGTTGAAATGGTAAGTTTGTAACAATATTTGTTATCGTCGGCCGAGAAGAATCTCAGTGATTAGTGATTTAGACAAAGAAATAGACAACATATAATGAATTGTTTTTTGTTTTCTCTATTCCAACGAGTCTCACTCAATACAGACGTGAATTCCGTTTTTCTTCAGTCCATCCATAACAATCTTCAACTATGACATTATATTCTTTTCGCTTTTACCTGTACTATACTTACCTTTATCTTCTTCATTTATTTAATTCTGGTGTGTATTTTCTTTTAAATTTTATTAATATATTTTTTAATTCAGTCCTTATAGTTATTTTAGTTTAAATAAAACTATAAACTTAATAAGTCTCAATTTCTTCAAGATAAAATGTTCATAATTATCTTTCTATTGTTTGTCTTGATTGGGTTTCTCTTATTTTTGTATTATTTCCCTCATTATAGAAATTCTTCTCTTTTTTAAGAATTTTCTTTTCTTTCTATTATATTTTTCTAGTTATTTTTAAGGATCACACAAGATGGTTATTTGCTTTGATCGGTTACATAGACGAGTTTTTCTTACCAATTGTTGGCTTTTATTTTGTGGTCTTATGTGTGATTCATTCTTCAAGTTGGCGGTACCATGTTGTTGATTGAGGAGTCGTGTATGATTGATGTTTTTTAATATCTATTTCAAGATTCGGTAGTTTAATCTGGCTGGTTGTTGATATAGAATTTATTATTTTTTTGTTTACCTGTTTAACTTACCTTATTATTTTCATTTATTTAACTGTCATCAGTGATAAACCTTTTTAATATCAGAAATGTCTAGCATTTTCCCAATCAATCGTCGACGGAGGATCCAAATACTTTTTTCTCTTTCCTTTTGCCTTGCCATTTTCATCAACTACATCTTCTTCTTCCATAAAATATGTTAAAAACTTTCGATCTTCCGTTAAGCGATAAAAAACCTTTTCAAATTTCTCAGCTGCTTCATGCATCAAGTAAATAGAATTCCACCGTGTGGGGATATCTAGATGCATCATTTTTTGGTGGAAAATTTCAATTTTTCCGCTACATTCTTAAACAACTCTAACCTATAAGGTGATGATCGTACAAAACGTATCGCATTACGGGTCTTCACAATTGATTGGTTTTGCTCCTTCAACCTGTCTTTCACAATTAAATTTATAATATGTGCAGTACAACGAACATGAAGATATTTGTTTTCTAATATCGTGGATTCCCAATCCTTTGTCACTCGATTCAAATGACTCATTACAACGTCATTCACACTAGCACTATCAAGCGTTACACATAAAATCTTTTCTATTCCCCAATCTACCAAGCAAGTCTCTATTGCATTTCCTATTGTCAATCCTTCATGATTAGGAACTTGACAAAAATTTAAGATCTTCTTATTCAAATTCCAATTTTCGTCAATTCAATGTGCAGTCAAACACATATAATTGATATTTTGGATTGATGTCCATGCATCAGTGGTAAAATATAGACGTTCTTGTTTCAACATCTTTTTTAGCTTCTCCTTTTCTTCAACATATAACTTCATACAGTCTTTAACGATTGTAACACATGAAGGAACAACAAATATAGATTCTAAAGATTGAGCGAATTCTCTAAACCCTTCATCCTCGACTGCACTAAATGCTAATTCGTCCTTAAAAATAATTTTTGCCAAACACTTTCTAGAAGCTTCAAAACTGTAGTGAGTAGCTTTCAAATGATCACCTCCAACACCTTTTTTGGTATAAAAACACAAAACAGTTTGTTTTGTCAATGAATTTATAATGGGAGAATTTTTACATTGTGTCCTTAAATGATTCCACATATTACTTGTCCCATTAGTTTTGGAGGCACATGCATAATATTTTCCACAATAGTTGCAAAGTGACCTAGGTGGATTTGAATCTACTAGCTTTGTAAAGTGATACCAAACTTGAGATTCTTTTCTATTTGATTTAGGAATATTGATAGTATCACATTCTTCTCTTTTTCTTTTACTAATAGTAGCTTCATTAGCTTCAATAGTAACTTGAGTATCACTAGCTCCATTACTAGATCCATTAGTAACTTGAATATTCCTAACTTCATTAGTAACTTGAGTATTATGTTGAGATTGAAACTGAAGTTCTTGGTTATCCATTTAATATCAATCTACATTATAAATATACAGTATAGTTAAAACTTAAAATATGAATGATTATTGAATATTGATTATCAAATTGTTCAATTTGCCAAATGAATACCTAATGGCTAATAGTTCCCCAATTGAATACAAATTCCATCACATGATACTAAAAGTAAGAAAAGTTAAACTTAATAAAACATATCAGGCTTGTCGAACTAATTGCACATGTTAGAATTTAGGTCGAGTTGTCGAACTATCAAAGTCTCTAATCTCTATTGAAATCGGTTGAACTATCACATAATGAAAGTGTAGAACATCTGCACCATATCATTAACTTCTCAACAAAAATAAAGATTTTTGAAGTTCTACTTATCAAAAGTTCAAAACATACAGGGCTTTCAACATAATAGGTTGATGTCAATCTTTGAAGATTTTCTATTGCGGCTGTGCTTGCCGACCTAATTGCATATATTAGGTCGAGCTGTCGAACTATTGAAGTCTCTAATCTCTATTGAAATTGGTTGCATAACTTGAATGTGTTTATTAAATGGATCTATAATGAAAGTGTAGAACACCTTCAACATATCATTTTCTTCCTTAATAGCTCGATCCACGATCCACGAAGAAGGAGATGAAGAGTGTCTTTATCATTTTAGAAAAGTTAATCTCTAAAATGAAATGAAGACGAAGAGACCATTTATACTTCTAGACTGCTACTGTAGTATGTTAACATCATTTGCCTACTATCAACCTATCATTTTCTTCCTTAATAGCTCGATCCACGAAGAAGGAGATGAAGAGTGTTTTTATCATTTTAGAAAAGTTAATCTCTAAAATGAAATGAAGACGAAGAGACCCTCTGTACTTCTAGACTGCTATTGTAGTATGTTAACATCATTTGTCTACTATCAACATATCATTTTCTTCCTTAATAGCTCCATCCACTAAGAAGGAGACTAAGAAGGAGATGAAGAGTGTCTTTATTATTTTAGAAAAGTTAATCTGTTAATCTCTAAAATAAAATGAAGACGAAGAGACCCTTTATACTTCTAGAATAAAATTAAATTTTATTTTAAAATCTAATATTTCATATAAATTATTTAATTTATCTATTTATTAAAATATTAAAATTATTCTTTACTTTTTTTAATATAAATAAATTGTTAAATAAAAATATAGAAAAATAAAAAATAATTTAATAAAAATAAAATAATTTTTTTTATACTTTTAATCAAACAAGGTTTTTTTTTATGAAAAACCCAAACAAAACTCAATCTATTGAAATTATCAAATTAATTGTCACAACTCTCAGTATCCTTAAAATTCTCTTGTGAATTTAAATACGGACAGTATTAAATTATTTTAAAACAAAATATCATTAAAACACAAATAATTGATAAAAAAAAGCATAAGCAAATAGATGATAAAAAAACATAAATAATAAAAATAATGATATTAAGATTGATAAGAAGAAACTTTTATTTGCAACAATAGATTAAAATAGATGAATATCTTACATTATAAAAATCTATATAAAAGTATAATAAATGTTTTGGTGGTATAGTTGGTTATCACGCTAGTCTCATACACCAGAGGTCCCCGGTTTGAACCCGTGATACACACGGATAAAAATATATTGTTACTACGTCTCACGTTCATCAAATTATTTGGTGTTGAATATAAAATGTTATTAGCCTAGTTCCTTAAAATGTTGTACTTATTTTTGTTAGATTGCGAATTCAAAACATACCTATAACATTTTTTATTTTATTTTTAACCGTTTTAAATTTATGGACGGGTCAACCCAGAATCTGACCCAAATATCATTTACTTTCACATATATATATCTAAATTAATCATAGTTCTTGACTTGACAATCTGAACATTTTCAAAATTAAGCATCGTTCTATATATAATGAATGGACCCTAGACTTGAGCATATTTGATTAGCTGGATTTCTAAAATTAAAGTGTGTTGTTGTACTTTTGGACATATAGTTTATAGTTTAGCATTTTGTGATTCACAAAATTTAAGATAGAAGAAAAGTTTAATGATTTTAATAACATATTTTTTTCTTATTGATATAGTTTTTTTTGTTGAGTATTCTATCAAAGTATTAATTTAAATGGTATAATATTTTGAAATAAAAAACACAAAAATTCAAATCTAACTCTAAAACTTATTTTCAAAGGAGACTAATATAAAAAAAAAAACTTTAAAAAAACAACTTAAAATCAATGTTTAGTATCAAAATTCTCAAATAAGCAAATTAAAGCTGAACTTTTTTATTGGGTTGCTCCTTTTGTATTTATGCAATCATAGAACATAAATACATGTAATTGTCAGATACTATTAATCAAAATACACGTGTCAATGCTCTATATTAAAATGGGATTAAAAGTAAACAAAATAAAGAAGACTTAAAAGCTGTTTGATCTTAGTTTTTTTGGGGGGGTTTTATGGATTTTAGATAAAATTTTGTTTGATTTATTTAAAAAAAAATAGTTATTTAAAGTTTAATGACTATTTTATCCTCTAAATAGATGAGAAAAAAATATTAAATAAAATGTATTTTAATATTTTAATAAATAAGATGAGTAATGAAATAAATGAACTGAGGTAAAATATTAGTTTTAGATAAAATAAAATAAAACTAATATCAAACAAGTTCTTAAAATATGTTAAAAAAATAAATTATTATAATGTTTTTTTCTAATTAAAATTTAATTTCATTTGATAAATTAAATAATAAATGTTAAATAAGAAATGATTAAACAATTGCTTGTTTGATGTTTGGTTATTAAGATAAAATCCAATTTTTATCCCAAAATTCAAACAATCATATTATTAATTTAATCATTAATTTTATCCATTTAAATATCAAAATTATTCATTTCTCTGTAAGATACTTTATTCTCTCCCTCTTTTTAAATCACCATTCTCACATTTGTCATATCCTCTCAACTCTACAAATAAATTAATCTTAAAATTTTAAAATTTATTTTTTTTATAATTTTTATCAAACAAGGTTTTTTTTCTTCTAGAAATATAGTTAAAACCCAAAAACCCATTTTTTCAAACAAGTCTGGTCTGTTAGACCATATTTGTTCATGAGGTTTCTAAAATTTTCATGTGTTTTAAAAGAAATATTATTTGATTAAAAAATAGATTATTTAAAATTTGTTTATGAGTAAAAAAAATTAAAATAAAGAAACATAAAGTACCCATTAATCAAACAAGCTCTATATAAGAGATAAGGCCACATATAGTGAATGTACTTTCATTCTTTCTTTCTCACATCACATAAGCATATTCTTACATATCCTCTCATTTTCTTCTCTCTTGTAAAGTTCATTGAACGAATAACTAATCTAATTAAAATCCGAGTCTAGACTTTAAACCCTAAACCCAAAACCCAACCAAAGAAGATCGAGAGCTAAAGCTAGAAGATGAAGAAGAAGATGATGAGCTATTATTTGAATTGGGCTCAAGCTTTAGGAACAGCATGGTGTTTTATGCTCTTACTTGCCCTAGTTTGTTGCTGCATCAGCACCAAACCTCGCCCTCACGGCGACCCTTCCAGCACCAGCAACGGCGGATGTTCTTGCGACGGTGGTGTCTGAATTTTGATTAGATTAATTATTATTATTTTTATGTACATACTTAGTTTTCTTGTTTTTGTTTGTTTTCAGTAAACAGGGGATATTAATTAACTAGTACTAATGGTTTCTTTTGATAAATTCTTAACAAGCTTTTTTATGTTTAAAAAAAAGTTAATAATTAAAGGCTAAAGAACACCATGTCATAAAAAGAACAATAAATTTAATTAATTAATTAAAGCAGTCATATATATCATAAAATATGATTTGGATAGGAACAAAAATAAAAAGTTGACTAAGCAACTATTTTAATGAATTGTTACAAATATCTTATTAAATAATAATTTTAATAAATATGTTACCATTTATAAATAAAATTAAACATATTTGAGAGCTATTAAGCATATATATTTTTTATGATTATTTTTTCTTCTAGTAACTAATCATGCACATAACTTGACGTTAGACAGACTTAAATTCAGGAGTTCAGATAACGAGGATATCTAGTTTTTGTTGCCATTAAACTAGAAGTGAAAGAAAAAATATTTGTGTAAAAGAGAATTTCCATAGTACAGTTTATGATTGAAGTAAAATTTTGAAAATTCTTTCGTATATTTTTATATATTATTACATTTGAAAATGTTGTATGTTTGATGAAGTAAAATCTATTATAATAGAAAAAAATTTAAATTTAATTTTATATATCATTCTGTTCTATGTGAAAATCTTATCATTGCTCATCAATATTAAATTATTAATCTTGACAATATTGTACTTTTAAAAAAGATATATATTAATTATTCGATTTATTAAATAAAATATTAAAAATATTTTTACTTTATATTCATAAAATTTAAAAAAAAAACATTATAATAATTCAATTAATTAAATTCCCAAATACACTATTTTCCCCATTAATTATTTTTTTATAAGAACTCACTAAAAATTCTCAAAATAGCCAACATCAAACAAATTAGATGTTAGTTATTATTTTATTATATCTGATATAATTTTCATTATTCTATTACTCGATCATCCCACTCGAATATTAAATCATTTTATTTTATTTTATAAAATTTATGTTTTAAATAAAAAAATTATAATAATTCAACCAAATAAAAACTAAGGGGGCGCTTGGTTCAAATAGGGGAATCTGAATAGGAATGGGATTGATAGATGTGTGGAATGAGAATGGTTATGATTGATAGAAGTGTAGTGTTTGGTTATGAGTATTAATCATTCTCAATACCATTGATAGTGTTTGGATATTTGAATTCGAATATTTCTATCCCATTGATAATGTTTAGATTTTTTAGAAAGAAATAATTAATATTATTTTATAATTGAATTAGATTAATATTTTTATTTTTTTATTATATTTTATTTAATTAAAAATACAAAATATTATTAATTTTATATTATAATTATTTAAAATATATAAAATATTGAAGTGTATTTTAATTTAATAAAATATAAATCTCTAATATTTTATTATATTAATTATATATATAAAAATATATATTTTTTTAAATACATATACAAAAATAGTTGAATGATTCAATTTTTTTTATTTATAAATAAAAATTATCTATTAATAAAGATAAATGTTTTAAAATATTATATATTAATAATTAATCAAATAAAATATAATATTTTACTTAATAATATATACTATAACATTTTATAATATTTTTAATAAAAAAATTTATTAAAATATTTTATATCTAACTTTTCTAATATTTTTTCAATATTTATTTTATATAAAATTGTTATTTTATTTTTAAGTTTTTATATTTTAATTAATTTATTATAATTTTATTATTAATATATAATATATAAATTAATTATATAAAAACAATTTTATTATTATTAATTATTATAATTATTTTAAAATATTTATTTTATTTTATTTTAAATAATTTCTCAATATTATTTAAATAATTGAAATAATTTATTTCAATAAATAAATTAAAATAAATTATTATTTTAATTATAAAACAACGTTTAATATAATTATAAAAGAAAAAAAATATATAATATTATAATTATAATTATGAGAGAGAACGTGTGAAAGTGGATATCATGGGAGAGAAAATGCATTACAATGGAATGGGATTCATTCCTCCCAGTTTAGAGAGGAATGGATGATTACCGAGTATCCGGGAATCAAATCAATGTTCTGGAATGAAACCCATCAACCAAACACTTCATTTTATTCCCTTTTCCATTCCTAAGTACAAAAACCACGTACCAAGCATCCCCTAAGATAATTTTTTTGGAATGCCATTAAACATACAACCCCATCAACATAGTAGTTCAGAAAGATGGGAATGTCCATCCACCTCAAATAAAATTAAAAAACACAATAAAAGCTCCAAATATAAAAAGAAAAAGAAAATCCCTATTTTTTTACTCAACTTTTTATAGGGAAGAGAAAAGATTGATGCGAGGTCCACCCACCTTGTGATGACATGACTATGAGAATCAATATTTACCACTTAATTTCTTATATATCTTAAAATCAATATTTTGACCAACTTTACTATAATAATAATAATAATAATAATAATAATAATAATAATAATAAAAAAACAATTAAGTTCAACTTTGGCGGTAATTATGACACTAGTGATGATAATGGGCTCCTCCTCCATTAAGATGTTTGGTGGCAAACAAACCAACACCAGAGAAGCTTCTCAATTCTCATGACACATAACAAAACCCTAGGTCTCTCTGCCCCACCCCCACACTAGAAGGTTTTTCGAAATCAGACAAAAATTCTTTCACGGTCTTCCACATGATCATTTTTCACACTCAAACCATTTTCAAAAAATTATCATATTAGGAACTCCTAATCCAAATGGTATACTTAGGATGCCCCGTTTTCGGATAGTGAAATACCCATTCCAAACCTGATTTATAGGTACCCGATCCCCAACACGTACCCATTACCCAACTAAAATATAAATTTATAATTTTAATACTAATATCCCGCCCGGGTACCCTTGAGTACAAGAATGAAGTTAGGTTATTTGGGATTAATAGCTCATAGGTTATAGTAAAATTTATATTGTATAACAAAATAACAAAGCAGAATATATCATCTTCCGTGGAGTGTGGACCACAAATGAGGTTGACCTCCTACCTACATACCTATCCTCCTCCTCCTCTAATTAGGCCAATAAATCCATTAATGGGCTTACTTCTCAATAAAGATACCCTCGAGCCACATAATTCCCACATAAACAAATCCAGATTAACCAAATAACAGCAAGCTTAAAAACTAATTAACAACATTACAAAGTTCAATGGAGACACAAAAAGATTAATTAATAAGATAATAATTAATGATGGTCCCTTCTACCTTTCATATTTCACCATCCCATAGCTCCTCAAGTGTCTTGTATTCACTTAGTGTTTCATGAACAAATGAAGCTCCTTTTAGTAGCCTAGCCTGAAATATTCAAAAGTTTGCTTGCACCTTTCAATACTTAGTTCCAATAGTTGTTGTTCTTTTCGTTCATGATTTGAATAATGAGTAGATTGTCGAGTTATTTGGAATTAATATCAAATGACCCATTTCAAACTAAGGCTAAAAAGTGATGACTGATAAAAAAACTTGCCTGCTCAATTTCAGAGAACTTTGTAAACAGTTCATCAGGAATTGACCAATCAAAAACTTCAAAGTTTTCTCTGATTCTTCCTTCATTTGTGCTCTTAGGAAGGACACTTTGGCCCATTTGGATACCCCATCGAAGAGCAACTTGGGCAGGAGTCTTCCCCAGTTCCTTTGCTACCAAGTTCAGAATAGGATGCTTCAGGATATCACTCTTAAGCGATGATGGAGAGCCTAAAGGTGAATATCCCTGAAAACAAAAACAAAAAAACAGTAGATATCTTTCATCAAGTAGTTAGCAGAAAATGAAAACACAATTATATCATCATTCTTACGGATAGGTGAACTCCTTTTGATTTACAGAACTCGCGCAGTTTGTTCTGCTGCCACGAAGGATGGCATTCAACCTGGTTCACAGCAGGGGGAATACGTGCGATTTCCAATAAATCTCCAAGCTTCTTAGTGGAGAAATTGCTCACTCCAATTGCACGAGCTTTTCCTGAATCAAACAAAGCTTCCAATGCTCTCCACGTGCTCGGTATATCAGTTGGGATCAAGTTCTCACAACTAAGCGTACTTGATTCTTTCTTTAACCGGACTGGCCAGTGAATCTTAAAAGAATATTCAAGATTTGTTAAATAGAGAAGATAAAAAACTCTAGATGAGAAAATAACACATACAAGGTATAGATCGACATAATCAAGCTGCAAGTCAGATAATGTTCTGTTTAACGCCTTCGGCACATCTTCTGGTGCGTGATCTTTACACCTGCAGATTTTATTTTATTTTCATGTTAGATCCAGATAAACATCCAGGGCATTAGATTAAATATAAGATATATCTCGAGTTTGTGGATCAAAGGTTGATTCCAACCAGAGTTTCGAAGTAATGAACAACTCTTCGCGTTTCACCACCCCTTCTTCGAACAAATTCTTCAAAGCCACACCGATCTACAAGATTTTCAAATAAGCATCAGAAAAAACATGTTAAGTATGTCATGCAAACTAAGTAACTAACTAAACTAACACATTAAAATTCCAATGAGGTTGAGAGCATAAATATACTTCTATTTTCATTTTTCTAATCAACTTATTACTTGTGAATGATCAAAATACCACATTCCATGTATATTATTATGTTATTTTACTCAAAATTTCGCTTTGAACAGTACCAGACTCTTGAATCCTTTTTCATATTTCACCATTGCTTCTATTATGTTACAAGAACTTTTTTTAGTCCCTTTTATTCCAAATTTCACAAATGAATGCAACAAATCCTGCACTTATATAGATTTTAAAAGAAAATATTGCTCTTGGTTATCAGAACCATCCACTCCTTGATATTATTCTATTCCGTATTTGACTTCTAACACTAGTTATGCCGAGATTGATGTTTCAAACACTAGCACCAAGATTGATTTTTCTAACACGAAGCAGCTCCATAGATTAGTTTGAAGACTCGGGCTAGGACCACAGTCCCCACTCCTCTTATGTAGTGGGCCATGAAGTTACAAATGATATTTTGAACCTGGAGATGATATGTAGACCCTTTAACCATGAGGGCATTATCACAATATGCATCTGAAGTAGTATGTCTTGATGTTCCTAAAGTCCAATGTGAAGCAGAACTTGAGAAATGAAAGGCACAAATAATTGTTATCGTATAAGTTATAACCATATAAAATTCGAATTAGAGGTGATCACATTGATTTGTGGTGATCACAAGTGTTCGTGATCTTTTTTATATGAGTTGAGTGATAACTATGATAACTTATGACAATGTTTGACCTAACTTAACTTTATTGTTTACTGTTTTTGATAGATTGGACCAAATCTTTGGGATCATTATCAATCAAAATTGCTTTATCATTTCAATAAAAAGAAAAGAATGCCACCTTATTTGTGTGACCAAGACAACAACCCTTGTAATGTGCAAATGCATTCCCCATTTATTGACCAAAAGGAACTCAAGACTTGTTAGTTTGCATGCTTAGAAAGTTTATTCTAATGCAAGAGGTCGATAGTTCAAATCATACCATTATAAAAATAATCTTCAAACAAGAAAAAGGGAGGAAGCTAACATGATTATAACTTAGTCCAGTTGAAAAAGTTGAGAACTATACCTCCTTCTCGTTGCCATAAATTTGAGCACAATCAATATGGCGATACCCAATCTGCACAAGTAACCATAGTTTTCCAATAGTCATGCACAGCTGACATCAAATAGCCCAACAGAACAAAGAAAACCAATGCAGAATTCCAACCCATTATGCTTTTAAAATGCTCCAGATTATTTATGTCACATCGGTTACTTGAGGAAAATTGAGACCGATTTGCATCATACTTATGATGCGAGATCATGATATTGGTTCTAGATCATATGATGGTGTCTCTATCAAAATCTTATACTGTTCTGAATTCTGATATATTATCATCTATGGAATTAGAACTTGAAGCAACTGCTTCGAATACAGATCTAGATTATACAGAGAATGCGAGCATATATATATATAGGCTAAATATCGCTTTGAGAACTTCACCATTCGACAATGATAACATAACAATAGCATCTAATCTATAGCAATTTTACAACCTTGCAAATATAAGCCAAGTATATATAATCGATGCAAATATAAGTAAGTATCTCTAGTCATCGCTATGAACATCTCAACAGAATCACTTCGGAGGATAAGCTATATACAATGCAGATTGCAGATGAATGAATCAAGTAAATAATCGAAGAATGTATTGAAATCGATTGACACACACTTGTTGTCGCATACATACATACATACATAAAAAGGAAATGAAATTAAAGATAAGAAGATATAGAACACACACACCTTGACAGCGGCAGCAATGGCTTGACCAACGAGACCAGGATCAGCCTGCCATGTGCCTAAACCTAGGGACGGAATCTTAGCTCCAGTATTAAGCACAAATGATTCGAATCCATTCGCCATTTCAGAACCGGTTTGCAGGCGAGTACTGAAGTGAGCAATTCTGGCCTGCAGGCGATAGAATCTTACACAACAACAAGAAAATATATAAGAAGTATGAACACGGATGACGGATCATTTTATGTCAAATTAATCTTTCTAATTAAGTAACTTGTAAAATGGTATAAAATTGTAAAATCAAAATAATTTGTAAATTTGTAAAATTTCAAATAATAAATTAAGAATTTTAAGAAAATATAACTATTTTAAAAGTTTACCTAGTTATATATATATATTAAAACCATAAAATCGTAAAATTTTAGAACTCAATTTAGATTTTAACTATTTTAGCTTGGATCGAGGAAAAAATATGACAATCTTTAAATAATTGGATTATTTTTGTATTTTCAGTGATTATTATCTTTTGGTGGACGGATGTATTTTTTGTGATTATATCTTATTCATCTTAACATTCATAACCCAAAGAATATATATATATATATATATAATGATGCTTAATTTTTAAAGTGTCCGGATTGCCGAGTCGAGAGTTGTGGTTAATTTGGATATATGTGAGAGTAAATGGATACTTGGGTCGGATTGTGGGTTGACCCGCCCATGAACTTAAAACGGTTAAAAATAAAATTAAAAATGTTATAAGTATGGTTCGATCTTGCAACTTAACAAAAACAAGTACAACCTTTTAACCAACTAAGCTAATAACACTTTATATTTTTAATTCAACCCAAAATTTGATAAACGCGTGACATTTTAACAATATAAGTTCAACTTTTTAACTAACTAATATATATATATAATGATGCTTAATTTTTAAAGTGTCCGGATTACCGGGTCGAGAGTTGTAGTTAATTTGGATATATGTGAGAGTAAATTGATACTTGGGTCGGATTATGGGTTGACCCTCCCCATAAAATTTTTACTGTAATATTTTTTTCACGGTTTTTTATATTATTACTCGTGCAAATGCACGGGATACATGCTAGTTATAATAATGATTCATTTTTGTAAACAGTCAAATATAAATAGAAAATGAAATTTGTTTAAGCACAGCGAAATAAAGAATGAAATTAACAAAACAAAAATAAAATACAAAAAAAATAAAAGGGAGAAAATAAAAAGAACGACAATAGATCACGTAAAACAAAATAATTAACGTGCACGAAAATCTTCAAAAAGAGCGATAATCTTTCCAGCCGACTCCACAGGCTTTCCAGAACGAATTTCAAATAGTGTCATAATAATGACATTATGAATTATACGTATCGATCGTGTACAATTATTGAACAACGCTGATTCCTTTCTAGTCAAATAGTCCACCAAAAGATAATAGAGATAGTAACCCAATGAATCAGACCTACCATATTTGTTATCTCGATCCAAACCTCCTAGCAAGTACTAAGAGACTTAGACATCATCCACTAAATTACAGTAATGCCCCAAAGAATACTCCAAATACTCTTCACCCCGCGACAATATAGAAGAATGTGAGACATTGTTTCAACCTCCCTAAGGCACATTTGACTAGTCATAATATAACTTTTTTCATACATATGTTGTCCGTCAAAGTCCCACCATTAATAACACTTCAACCAAAGAACGAGATCTTAGAATGAATCTTGGACTCCCACAACTCCTCCCAATAGTAATCGTACGGGGATAACTCATCATACAAGCTATAACAATGCCCCACATGAAACTAATTCATGTCTTGCCACCGCATAATATCACGTATGATCGGTTTTACCTCCTTACACCCCCACCTTGATCAAAACCCTAGAATTATAAGATATCTCCATGATGTTCAACCTCCTTCTATATCTGATGCGACTAATAAAACCTCTAGTCAAATGATCAAACATTTTCTTACAATGGTATTCATGAAAATGGCAATGGATGTGAGCTCAGGAAACTCCAGCAAGATTTTTAACACTACACCGAACATCATCCCAAAAACTCATCGATGTGAGTTTAAGCATTGATTGTCAGCAAATTGAAAGTTGTTAGTCTTTATTGTCTTTTATGCAATTATGGTTTATTTAATTATTAATGGGCTTGGACTTGTATGTATAAGTAATTTAGAGTTTTCAGGCTAATTTACTCATTTATAAGAGTTGTTTGTAAATGTTGATATACAACACTTAAGACTCTTAAATTTTTTCCTCATCAATAAATATTATTGTCCTTCCTAGTTTTTCCAACGTTTCCTTTCTTTATAATTGTTCTTAGAAATTCGATAATCAGAACCAACATTTGGTATCAAAGCCTACCTAAAGAACATGTCGTAAAAATCAACTAGAGATGCGGTGACAATGAAGATCGAAGAGAATGGAACATGGCGCTCTCATATCCATTACTCACAAAGAGTAACTACTCAGTATTAGCATTGAAGATGCGGGTATAAACTTATAAGCACAAGGAGTGTGGGAAGCCATGATGCTCGACGAGGTTGGCGAACGAAAGGATATAATGTCTCTCGCCACCATCTATCAAGCATTCCCTGAGGACGTCATTCTCATGGTGGTCGAGAAGGATTCTGTCAAGCTAGCGTGGGAGACGCTAAAGACGATGCATGTTGGAGTGTGACAAAAGTGCAAACCTTGAAGACAAACTTCGAGGCGATTCGCATGAAGAACGGAGAATCAATGGATGATTTTTCCATGAAATTGACATCCATCGTGATAGGTATCCGCTCATTGGGAGAGAAAGTGGAGGAGATCTCCGTTGTCAAGAAGTTCCTTAGAGCCGTACCACAAAAATAAATGCAAATCGTTACCGCGATCGAACAATTAGGTGACCTCAAGAATATGATCGTCGATGAGATCGTCGGTCGTGTCAAAGTCCATGAGGAGAGACTTCACGGCTAGCCGACTACGAAGACCAAGAGAAGGGGCAAATATTGCTCATGCATGATGAATGGATGTCACAAATTAAGAAAAATGGAGAAGTCAGTTTTCTTCTAGATCGTTAAGTCGCAGCGACAACAGTGGGATAATTGAGGTCGTGGAAAAGGATAAGGACGAGGGAGAGGTAATGGAGAAAGCTCACATCGACAAGAAAACACCAAGCCCTACAAAGACAAGAGCACAATAAAGTGTTACGCTTGTCAAAAGTATGTGCACTACGCGTCTGAGTGCCATAATAAAAGGTCGACGATGAGGCAAACCTCACTAGCTTCTATGACGAGGAACAAACATTAATGTTTATCGAGGTAGTGATGAACGCTTTACCCGAAGACGAGGAGACAAACCTTAAAGAGTTCGTGTATAAACCGTCCAAGGAAGAACTATGTGGTGTTGCTAAATGAAGAGAAAGTCACGACAAACCTCCTCGCAAGTGGCGATGAGTATAATCACATTAATGTGTGGTACCTTGACAATGGAGCAATCAACCATAAGACGGGCCATCGAGAGAAGCTCAATAAGCTCGACGAGAAGATCACCAGAAATGTGAAGTTTGAATACGAAAGCAAGGCGCACAAGTTTCCTAATCCAGCTTGCAGGAAAATCCGTGTGAGTAGAGATGCCGTGTTCGAGGAGGAGAAGAAGTGGGAGTTGTGCAACGATGGCTTGACCGACTAGATCAAGATCAGCCTGCCATGTGCCTAAACCTAGGGACGAAATCTTAGCTCTAGTATTAAGCATAAATGATTCGATTCCATTCGCTATTTCAGAAGCGTTTTGAAGAGAAATCGACAACGGAGAGTGAACTGATGAATTTTGGCATGCAAACGATAAAATCTTATGCAACAAGAAAAAAAATATATAAAAGAAATATCGATCTTTTGCTACCGATTTCGGTGTTCTCTTATTTTGTTTCGGAACAATTATAATACAATATTATTATTTTATTATTAAATAATTTCATTAATGTTAAATCAAGCCGGATAAGCGCAACACAAAGAAAAGAATGAAACATTTTACATCACTAACATCATGAAGTTATTCCACTCCCTCCTTACTGTAAAATATATTAATGATTTTATAATCTATATAATTATATGTTAAATATAATTATATATAAAAACGTATTTATAATTTTATTTGTGTTGTATTTAAATAAATTTGTATTAATTAAGATATAACTTATATAATTATATATATATATGTATATATATATAAATATAAATATAAGAACATAATTATAAATTAATTTGTGAGATATTTAAATTAATTATTAATTATTTTATTTGTGATATAACATATTAATAATTTTATAATCTATATAATTAAATTTATTTGTGATATATTTAAATTAATTTGTATAAATTATTTTATAATTTATATAATTAAATATATATATATAACAACATATTTTGAAATTTATTTTTAAGATATTTAAATGGATGTGTTTTAATTATTTTATAATTTATATAATTATATATTAAATATATGTAAACGTTAATGTAAATTCACTAACATATTAATGTAAAAACTTTTGTATGTTAATGTAAAACTATTTATGCTTTCATGTAAATTTTACTAGAGAATAAAAAAGATGAAACAAACGCTACATAGTGAAGTTTGTTTCACTAGATATTTACTATTGGGAGTGATGAAGGACATGTTCGATACAAGAACATGACCGATATCTTGAGTGACACTTAATTTTGAAAAGTTAATGTTAGCACATACGAAAGAGCCATCTTACTACAGTGAAGTGGTTGGAAAATCACAATGGGAAGAAGCAATGGCTAAAGACATTGAAGCCATCAAGAAGAATGAGACATGGTCTCTCGTCCTATTGTCGGTTGGATACAAGGTAATTGGAATCAAATGGGTATTTAAGCTCAAGAAAAAATTAGATAGTGAGGTGATCTAGCACAAAGCTAGCTTAGTTGCAAAGGGATATGTGCAACGACAGGGCATTGAATTCGAAGAAACCTTCGCTCTAGTTGCTCGAATGGACACAATTCGAGTGATTCTTGCCTTTGCGGCTAATTGTGGTTGAAAAATATATCATCTCGGTGTAAATTTAGTTTTTCTTAATGGAGAACTCGAAGAGAAAGTGTACGTGACTCAACTAGAGGGATTCAAAGTCACAAGGAAGGAAAATATGGTGCTTAAATTAAAAAGGCATTATATGGCCTAAGGCAAGCTCCTTGGGAGTGGAATCTAAAGTTGGACAAAATCTTGAAGCAAATGGGCTTTGTAAAGTGTACATAGGAGAAAGTGGCACAAAAGGCCACACTAATACCCAAATTATTGTTGGTATTTAAGTGGATGATCTCATTTTAATAGGTGAAGATCCGAAGGGTGTTAAATTTTTTAAGAAGTAGATGACGGGGGAGTTCGAGATGAGTGATCTTGGATTGTTTTCGTACTACCTTGGAATTGAGGTAGCTCAGTTCAAAGGAGGTATCTCGATCAAGAAAATAACATATGCAAAAAGGTTATGAACTAGTTTGGAATGCTTGACTGTCTTTCAACAAAGATACCAATGGAGCATAGGGCTCAACTCCATAAGGATTCCGATGGACAATCGATTGATGCAACGAAATATGTAAGAGTCATTTATTATCTACGCCATCTCCTTCGTACAAGGCCATATTTTTCTTATGTTGTTGGTATTTCTAATAGATTCATGGAGAGGTCAACTAAGATACATCAAAGGCAGTTAAGCATGTGCTTTGATACCTTCGAGACACTATACACTTAGGTCTAGTGTTTCGAAAAGGAGACGGTGCGAGGAAATAGTGGGCTACTCTGATAGTGATCTTGCAGTTGACCTAGATGACCGGAAAAGTACGAAGGGAATGACATTTTACATTAATGATAGTCTTGTTTCGTGGAACTATCAGAAATAGAAGACAGTGACATTGTCCACATGTGAAGTAGAGTTCATACCTATAGCAACGGCAGCGTGTCAAGAACTTTGGTTGAAATCATTGTTGTTCGAACTAAGTGGTTCAAAACTTAAGGTAGTGAAGCTCTACATCGATAACAAGTCTGCAATTGCACTCATAAAAAACCCAATTTTTTATAGTGTAGCAAACACATCGACACGAAGTATCATTTCATTCGAGAGTGTGTTGAAGGAAGTCAAATCAAATTAGAGTTTGTTTGAATGGATGAACAGAAGGTCGACATACTCACGAAGGCCTTGCCATCATCAAGACTAGTGATGATGCGATACATACTCGGTGTCCGTGATCTCGAACCACGCCAAGACTAAGGGGGAGAATGTTGCACTACTCCTAGCCGCTACAAAGAAATAAAAGGTCTGTAATAATCTGTAAAATGGAAGGTCTGCAATAGTGTGAGAAATGAAAGGTCTACATTAATGAAGGAAGTGGAATGTTTGCAATAAGTTTGATTAAATTAGTAGATTAAGAGTTTTTCCTTATTCGTATAAATAGAAAAAGTAGAGAGAGCATTAAGATTGTATTTTCTTGAAGATCTTATATAAAATTTCTCCAAGTTCTTGTGAGTTTTTTTGTATCTGGGCCAACACTTCCCGTAGACGTGGATATGGGAATGTTAATCTGAACAATTTCCTCAACATCTTTGATGTAATACGAAGAGATTTTATTGAAAACCACATCACTCGACACAGTGATTTTGTGGGTTGATGGATACATACACCTCTACCCCTTTCTTCTTTCGTCACAGCCGACGAACACGCATTTGACTACCTTTGCGTCCAATTTTTTCATTCTCGAATCTGGAATATGGACATAACGAATAGATCTAAAAACTCGAAAAATACTAACACTTGGTTTAAAACCACAAAATATCCCAAATGGAGATTTGAACTTATTTGGACTAAACAGAACTCGATTGATGACATGGGTAACACAACTCAAGCCTTCCTCCCATAATTGCTTTGGTAGATTCTTCATATGTAGCCACAACTTATAAATCTCTATAAGGTGTCAAATCTTCTTTCGGCTATCATTTTCTGTTATGGGGTCTTTAGATTGGAGAGTTCTATTTTTATGTCATTTTTCTTACAAAACAATTCAAACTCTTATGAGCAAAATTTCCCACCATTGTCTGTCCATAATACTCATAATTTTCCTATCTTAGTTCCCCTCGAGAACTCGAGAAATTTAGAAAAACACTTTGAACTTCTCTTTCACAAAGTACACCCAAGTGAACCGGGAAAATCATCCATAAACAACAACATATATTTACTTCCCGAGTATGAGACATTCCGAGTTGGTCTCATCAAGTCACTATGAACTCGATCCAAATGACACTTGCTTCTCAATACCGAGTTGTCGAATGGAATTCAATGAGCATTTTCATATTGACATCCTTCATACACACTGTCCTCATCGATTCTCGGATCTTTAGGTAGACATTTGACAAATTTCTTTCGAGACATAACACTAAGCTTAGTCATATTGAGATGTCCAAGCCTTGAATGTCATAGAAAGAAGGTACTTTTGTCATTCACCTTTTCGATGTACAAATTTAATGCTGAAAGGACAAAGAGATCATTTACCCGTGTTTTAGTGTGAACCAAATATGCCTTGATTTCTTTCACGTTTCTTAAAAACTTCACATCATGTGGACCGAACAACACAAGATTTCCAGCGTCTACATCATTTGCTACCGAGAAAAGGTTTTTTCAAATTCCTGGAATGTGGTAGACATTCTTTAGAATAATATGTTCTCCCTTGCCACTATTAATGACAATCGATCCTTTCTTTTTAACTTGACGAGAACATATAATCATCTCCACTAACGTGATGTCCGTACCCTAAATCAACGATTCACCTTTGATTGATCTCATGTTTACCATTAGACGCCTCTATTTTCTTTTTCTTCGAAATCATCACATCGACATGAAAAACCTTGTCCCAGTCCTCCACAACACGTTGGTCAAAATTTTCTTTGAGATTTGAACTAGCGAAATATCCATCCAAATTTACTCGGCAATTTTTCTTGAAGTGTCCAGTCTTTCCGCACCTAAAACACTTAAGGGGCTTCTTAGAAATATTTGAAGAATCCTGACATGTTTCTTCCTTCTTCGACTTTCCCTTTTTCCAGCTCAATTTCTTCAAGAACAACACACTATTCGACTCCTCCTTTATACTCGTTCCAACCATTTGTGCGGCCAACGACTCTTGAGATGACAAGAGATTTTCGAACTCCTCGAGCAAAGGTTGTTGTGCCCATCCTTGAATCGAGGTGATAAATGGAATATACTCGGGTCGAAGTCCTCAAACAATATACCTCTTCGTTCAAGCCTCTAAAATTTTCTCATCTAAGTTTAGTAAAGAATTTTTTGAGAATATGTTCTTTACCTTAAGAAAGAACTCCGAGACATTTCTAATTTGCTTTGCGACTGCCAACTCGTTTTCAAGCATCTGGAGACGAGTCTCGTTCTTTTTGTTGAAAAGACGATCAAGTGTTTCCCAAATCTCACGAGCAGATCCACAGTCGATGATGTGCTCGAACAGATTATGGGAGATTGACCTCTTCAACACAAATTTAGTCTTCGCGTTGAGTTTCTTCCACTTCTTTGATGCTTCCGCATTTTTAGCGACATCCTTAGGAGCTATATCATCGTCATTTACGATGATGTCTCACAAGTCTTCTCCGACCAAATACAATTTCATACAAGTCTTCCAAATCCGATAGTTTGACTAGTTTAACAATTCCAAACCGAGTTCAACTACATGACCACCACTTTTCATATTGAATAACAACGATACATTCTTCACGAATGTACAAAAACTCTAATACCATGTAACGAAATCACAATCAGGACTTCAATAATCGAACAGTGAAAAGCTTATTAGAAAATTGAATAAAGACTTTAGAGATATAATAAACAAACTTGTATGAATTTTTTTCTATTAAACTTGTGAAAATAAAGAGACGATTACAACTTATATATACTTGAAAAGTCTCATTTACTAAAGATAATTTCAAGAGACTCTTGAATAATGAAAAGACACATTTATTATTATTATTATCACTCTAGTTTCTAACGCCACCTGCCTATCATATTTCACCATCCCATAGCTCCTCAACTGTCTTGTATTCGCCTAGTGTTTCATGAACAAATGAAGCTCCTCTTAGTAGCCTAGCCTGAAATATTCACAAGTTTGTTTTCACCTTTCAATACTAAGTTCAAATCATTCCACATTATTAATTCAGTTACTACTCTCTATTAACTTCAAAAGGATTATTGAGATTATGTTATTTTGGTTGATGAGTAGATTGTCGAGTTATTTGGAATTAATATCAAATAACCCACGTCAAACTAAAGCTAAAAAGTGATGACTGATAGAAAACTTGCCTGCTCAATTTCAGAGAACTTGGTAAACAGTTCATCAGGAATGGACCAATCAAAAACCTCAAAGTTCTCTCCGATTCTTCCTTCATGAGTGCTCTTAGGAAGGACACTTTGGCCCATTTGGATACCCCATCGAAGAGCAACTTGGGCAGGAGTCTTCCCCAGTTCCTTTGCTACCAAGTTCAGAATAGGATGCTTCAGGATATCACTCTTAAGCCATGTTGGAGAGCCTAAAGGTGAATATCCCTGAAAACAAAAAAACAGTAGATATCTTTCATCAAGTAGTTAGCAGAAAATGAAAAAAACAATCATATCATCATTCTTACGGATAGGTGAACTCCTTTTGATTTACAGAACTCGCGCAGCTTGTTCTGCTGCCACGAAGGATGGCATTCAACTTGGTTCACAGCAGGAGGAATACGTGCTATTTCCAATAAATCTCCAAGTTTCTTAGTGGAGAAATTGCTCACTCCAATTGCACGAGCTTTTCCTGAATCAAACAAAAATTCCAATGCTCTCCACGTGCTCGGTATATCAGTTGGGATCAAGTTCTCACAACTGAACGTACTTGATTCTTTCTTTATCCGGACTGGCCAGTGAATCTTAAAAGGATATTCAAGATTTGTTAAATAGGGAAGATAAAAAACTCTAGATGAGAAAACAACACATACAAGGTATAAATTGACATAATCAAGCTGCAAGTCAGACAATGTTCTGTTTAACGCCTCTGGCACATCTTCTGGTGCATGATCTGTACACCTGCAGATTATGTTTATTTTTTCATGTTAGATCCAGAGAATATCCAGGGCATTAGATTAAATATAAGATATAACTCGAGTTTATTGATCAAAAGTTGATTCCAACCAGAGTTTCGAAGTAATGAACAACTCTTCACGTTTCACCACCCCTTCTTCGAACAAATTCTTCAATGCCACACCAATCTACAAGATTTTCAAATAAGCATCAGAAAAAACTTGTAAAGTATGTCATGCAAACTAAAGTAAACTAACTAAACTAACACATTAAAATTACAATGAGGTTGAGAGCATAAATATACTTCTATTTTCATTTTTCTAATCAACATACTTGTGAATGATCAAATACCAAATTCCTTGTATATTAACTTATTTTGGAATGATTATGTTATTTTAAGCCAAATTTCGCTTTGAACAATAGCAGACTCTTGTGTCTTGAACCCTTTTTCATATTTCACCATTGCTTCTATTATGTTACAAAAAAAATCTTGAGTCCCTCTTTATTCCAAATTTCATAAATGAATGCAACAAGCATTCATTTATATAGATTTTAAAAGAAAATATTGATATTGGTTAATTCTGTATTTGTCTACTTTCTTTGAGGAAAATTAAGGCAGAAATAAAAAAAAAAATAGTTATGCAAAGATTAGTTTGATCTAGGAGCCTAGGACCACAGTCAAGGTCTGGCCATCTAAAAAAAAGTTATTAAATCTAATAGGCTAAAACTCAATAGGTCAAAAAAAATGATATTATTTTAATTTATTATCTTTAAAGATAAATGAAAATAATTTAATAAATTTGTCCATGTCTAGCTTAGGGTAAACCCACAAGGCTAAGGTAAATTAACTCTAAGGGCCGTCTATCTAAAAAAAGTTGGTAAATCTAATAGGCTAAAACCCAATAGGTCAAAAAAATGATATTATTTTAATTTATTATCTTTAAGAATTCAATCCTATAAAGATAAATGAAAATAATTTAGTTGAAAATAATTTATTGATTTGTCCAAGTCTCGCTTAGGTAAACCTACAAAGCCCATGGGCTAAGGTAAATTAACTCTAGGGGCAGTCCATCTAAAAAAAAGTTAGTAAATCTAATAGGCTAAATCTTAACCCAATAGGCCCAAAACAATATTTTTTTAATTTATTATCTTTAAGAATTCAAATAACAATTTATATCTACTATGAAAACAACAATTCATTGATTTGGATATATATATATATATAGACCCTTTACCTATCTAGGGCATTATCACAACGTGAAGGGAGATCATCAGATGCAAAGGTGAAGCAGAACTTTAGGAATGAAAAACATGTTTGAGCAAAGGTACAAACATGATTGTTATATATAATTTTTGAGCAAGGGTACATGATTGTTATATATAATTTTTTTTTCCTAAAATGTGCATGTATATTAAAATTGATGAAGATCGTTTGAGCATAAAAATTAAAAAATGACACGAAAAGAAAAAACAAATAAAGTAATAATAAATGTTACGATTATCGAGTTCTTAAGTCTTCGAGAATAACGATTAACTTCATACGGACTCTACCGGGTTTTCGGAATGATTCTAAAAAATAATCATAATAACATTATGAATGATACGCATCGCACGACTAAAAATTCGACAATTTCTCTCCAACCAGATAATCTACCAAAAAATAATTGGGATGATAACCCAATTATGTAGGCATATCATATACTCATATTAATTGCATCAATCCAAATTTCCCAACAATTATACAAAAACTCGGGATCACCCATTAATTTTTTTTTCATAAAGATTCGAAAAATCATTTAAACTAATTTTTTTTTCCATAAAGATTCAAAAAATCATTTAAACCAACACCTACCATGGGTCGAACCCTTAACCACTAGGTTAAGAGCTTTGTCAACTGATCTAGACGGATTGGTACATGATTGTTATATATATATATATAGTAAAAGTTATAACCATATAAAATTCGAATTATGGCACCTAACCTTAGGTGTTGATTTTTTATAATCTTCGTGCCGGCTCAATTATGTTCCATATAAAATTAATTCCATCAGTGTTAGGTTTTAATCATTGATTTTAAAAATAAAATAAAGAAAAGGAAATATAAAACATGCAAAGTTAATCTATGAACATTCTCTTACATTAAAATCTAATAAATTGTCTAAACTATCTTCTAAAAAATTAAATTTGAAATAAAACATCTATTTAATTCACAAAATAAAAAAATAAAAAACAAGTTAAACTATTAATCAAATTAAATGAGTTTAATTAAATAATAAAAATGAATCAAACATAAAACCAATAAATACTAATGCTAATGGATCTTCTATTACCACGGGGCATTATCGTAATAAAAGAAAATATTTTCTTTCTTTCTTCTCATGGAGATGGGCATTATCGTAATAAAAGAAAATATTTTCTTTGTTCCTTCTCATGGAGATGAGCATTATCGTAATAAAAGAAAAGACTATAATGCCCTTCCCCATGTGTGAGAAGGAAAAATGTTCTCAAATAGTAGTAGAAGATCTTATTCCCAATAAATATGTCTGCTAAAACTCTTAACAAATATATATAATATAAGTAGATTTTTTTTCGAATGAACTGACCTGTTTTTTCGAATACCTAAAAAAAATTATGGAGGAAGCTAGCATGTTTATAAGTTTGTGAAGTTGAAAAAGGTGAGAACTATACCTCCTTCTCGTTGCCATAAATTTGAGCACAATCAATATGGCGATACCCAATCTGCACAAGTAGCCATAGTTTTCCAATAGTCATGCACAGCTGACATCAAATTGAAATGAAATGAAAGATAAGGAGATATAGAACACACACCTTGACAGCGGCAGCAATGGCTTGACCAACGAGACCGGGATCGGCCTGCCATGTGCCTAAACCTAGGGACGGAATCTTAGCTCCAGTATTAAGCACAAATGATTCGAATCCATTCGCCATTTCAAAAGCGTTTTGCAGAGAAATCCACAACAGAGAGTACTGAAGTGAGCAATTCTTCCCTGCAGGCGATGGAATCTTATTGTGGCCACACATGATAACAAGAATATATATAACAAGTATATGAACACTAGACGACGGATCATTTTATGTATTATTTCAAATTGAAATGAATTTTTTTTATCTATAATAATCATTGTTACGCTTTTTTATAATTATAAAATCTTAAGATTTTAAGAATTTGCAGGATTTAAATTTTTTTTGCTAAACTATTTAGTTGAAAATGAATCGCAGTATTTTCAGTGTGATGGCATCTGAGCGATATTTATTATCCACAACGTTATTAGTATGACTCTATCAAAAAAAAATTATTATGAAAATCTCAAATCGAATAGAATTTGTGGTTATTTTTTTTAGAATATTCTTACATGTTAATATCCATTATTTATTTTTCTCACTCAATTATTTTGGTGAGATTTTAATATTTTTGATGTAATGGCTTAAACACACACTTTTTTCTTATATATTTTATAAGACATTTAAAAAAATATTTGAATGTCTCCAAACCTTTTAAGTTTGATTTATGCCCCTGAAGTTCTCAAGACATTTGAAATTGCCCCAAATTTGATGACCCGACTTAGGTTGGGACAACTCAAGATTAGACTACCACAATGCTACGAACTCACCACTAGCAACCCTCGCCATTGAAATTGATAACGAGAGGTTAAGAGGATTTGATTCGAGGAAGATTTCAAATATTGATCATATATGAGTTGACTACTTTAAATTCGATGATTATTTAACTTGTGTCCTTATCGTGGACCCAAATTTGTTTACGGGTTTAACTTTTTGAAGTTTTGTGTGTGTGTACGTTAACTATGTTTAGAATTGGGACATGTTATTGATATGGTATGAAAGTAATGTGATAAATTTGGGCATAATTTAAATCTTACTATTTCCCTTTACAAAAGTAAATAAATAAATACTAGAATTGAGCATAATAAAAATTAAAGTAGGCCAAATCAGAGGAATAGAAACTTGACCCGACAAAAACAGAAAACAAGCATTCATAACAAATAATTTGTATTGTCTTCTTCCTCTAGGAGAATCTTCCGCGGCCAGAGTTAGTCGGGTTTGGGATAATTTGTGCCAATTTTAAATACTTTTTAAAGTTGAAATCTTGATTTGGATCTAAATCTGTATCTGAACATGATTTTGAACAATAAAATATGAAAGGATTACGTCACATACATAACAAATAATTGTGGAATATCAAACTATGTTCATTCAAGTGATTTGTTGTCAATGTTGGAATTAATTATAAGATTTGAGTACCTATATTATTTATTAAATGATATATTAGTTGTAATCATATAAAAAAAAAATATTAAAGTCCAATTTGAAGTGATTTATTAAGATATGAAATTATTTAGATCATCTCTAACCCGAACATCTCCAATCTTACCCCATTCTCATACTAATAATGGGTTTTCATTGAAGAAATAATTGATGAATATTGTTAAGTGTAAATAAGTGTTATTAAGAACAGTTAATTAACTGCTAAGAATTGTTAAAAGTGTTGTTAGGAGCAGTTAATTAACTGCTAAGAATGGTTAGAAGTATTGTTAAGGGCGGTTAAGTAACTGCTAGAAGTTTTAAATAACTGAAAGTACAAGGACCACTTTGTATAAGTATAAATACACTAATAAGAGAAATAAAAATATCATCGGGTTATATATTCTCATTTCACTCTTCTCATATCTTTCAACTATTGATTCTTACATCTATTAGTCATCTTTAGTCATCTTATAAACAAATTCAGATTGAATTTGTTCATGGTATTAGAGCCTAGTTGAGTGAAGAAAGAAGATCAATCCGAAGTTACTCAAGACATGACATCCAATTTCGTAACTCCACCAGTAAGTCCTAACCCTAACTCAAGCCCTAACGAAATTCCGATGCTATTTCCGTCAATCCCTACTGTTCCAATTCTGATTTTGACAAATCCAGTCCAGATTCCTGTTGATACACCGATTCCGATCGTCAACCACATGCCAGCAAAAAGAAAATACAACAATGATCCACTTATCATTCATTCAGCTGATCATCCTAGTCTCTACATTACTACAACGATTCTCACTGGTAGGAAAACCTACTTTGGATGGAGTTTAAGTGTCAGACTAGCATTACAAGCCAAAATCAAGATAGGTTTCATTGATGGCTCTTATCCTCAACCAAATGAAATTGATGAAGGTGATCAATGGGGGATTGTAGATGCGCTTGTAAGAGCATGGATTATGAATACGATCGAACCAAAGATTGCAAGAAGATTCCAGTCAAAGAAAACAAGTCGTGATCTATGGCTTGAAGTAAAATCTCGCTATGAAGGCAACAATGGACCGAGAAGGTATGGATTACAAAAGGATATAAGCTTCGTGCAACAAACAGATCTAGATCTTGAAGAATATTACTCTAAGGTAAGGCTTCTATGGGATGAGATGATGGGATTGAAACTACTTCGTAGATGTAGATGTCAAGGAATGAAAATTGATTGTGATGGATGTTTTCTTGAAGCACACATATGCTTCAAGATGAAGAAGAGCTGAAACTATTACAATTTCTAATGGGCTTAGAGGAGAGGTATGAGTATGTGAAGGATCAGATTCTGCTTCAAGATCCTTGGCCGGACTTTACAAATCATTCACAATGTTACAGAATGTAAAGAAAAAATCAAAACAGAAGAGACCTTACCAAGAGTCAGCAATGATAATGAAAGAAGAAAACTCAAAGACTTTAAATCAGTTTATTGAAAAGAGTAAGAACAAAAATGCATATTGTTCTCACTGTGGAGGAAAAGGACATATCAAGGAAGGCTGTTTCAAGCTTGTAGGCTACCCTGAATGGTGGAAGCAACCTAAAGAAGGAACTGTGAAGAGAAAGAACACAGGAATTGCAGTAAATTCAACTGGTGAAAAGGAAGATGTTGAAGACATGTCGATGGAGGAATATCGAATGTATAAACAGTTTCTGAAAAATATGCGAGAGATTAAGAATAAAGGAAGTGGCTCCACTTCCTCTTCAGGTAAGTCATCTTATCATAATTCATTTAATTTGAATATATTTGATTATAACCTTAGCATGAATAAACATATAGGCATAGAAAATAAATGGTTAATTGATTCTGGAGTATCATGCCATATATGTAACAACGAAAGTTTTTATAAAGAATTTTGATTTGCCTAAGAGAATGTACTTAGCAGATGGAACTTGTAGAAACATAACTAAAATAGGAACAGTGAAACTTTTGAGAACTTTGAACTTAAGGATGTATTATTTGCACCTTTTTCAAATATTGTTTAATAGCAGTATCCAAACTTACAAAAGAAAAGAAGATGAACTGTATTTTCTCAGAATCCAATTGTTTTTTGCAGGACCTTAATAAAGAGGTCAAAGTGAGTATTGGGAAAATGATTGGAAATCTATATTTTCTTGAAGACAGTCCATCTTTGAACAATTTTTTCTTTCATTTCAATTATGTTAATAATGTTGTTGATTTCTCTCTATTCTATAAGAGACTTGGACACCCAGCAGATGGTGTATTAAAATTTATATTTTTCTGACTTGGTTAATAAAAAAAATTCATTGTTCCACATGTCCTCTTGCAAAATGCAAAGATTACCTTTCAAACAAAGTGTCTCTAAAACTAAGAATTTTTTTGAATTAATACATGTTGATATATGGGGACCATATCGAGAACCGTCCATTATAGATTCACCATATATGTTGACTATAATGGATGATTTCTCTAGGTGTACTTTGATTTTTTTAATTTCAAACACGATTATTATTTTTGATGAATTACAGTTTTTTATGTTAATGGTTAAAAACCAGTATGATACAACTATTAAAGTTATTAGAACAGATAATGGAACTGAATTCTTGAATGAAAAATGTTCAGATTTTTTTAATTTTTTAGGAATTGTGATATTATGAAAACTATACGTATACAATATGAAATCTAGGTTTGACAGTACCTTAGTAACTGCCGATAAGATGTGCCGATAAGATGAGAGATTAGAGGAGTAGAGAATGAGAATAATTGCAGATCTGCAATTGATAGGAAGAAGAGATTGAATTAGAAGAAGAGATTAGACGATAGGAAGAGTTAATCAGGGTTACCTGAAGAGTCAATTCATCAGTCGTAGTTTCTATTCCAGTTCCGCAAGTATTTAAGGCAGAATCATTCACCCCTTTACAGGACTCTCTAACTGCCTTTGCCAGCTGGCAAGGCCAGCTGTTACTACTCATTATAACTAATGCAGTTACTCAACTGTTAGAAGACCTTTCATATGCTGTGTAACAGCTTATTCCAAACTAAAAACCTGCTGTGTGAATACAGCTTATTAACAACGAAATTACCGAAATTACCGAACTTGCCGACTTCGTTAACAATCCGTCGACTTATTAAGGGTTAGAAAACCTAACCCTAAAATCCTCTCGTAACATTAGCCTCCCCATCAACACTTGTTCGCCCACGAACAAGTTGATTGAAAGAAGCTGTGTCTTCCACCGTCAACACAAATTGAGGATATTTTGTCATCAACCATGACTCTTCCTCCCAGCTAGCATCATCATCTGAAGCGTTAGACCACCTGATCAGGAATTGTCCCATACTGACTCCATCCTTCCAAACAATTCTCTCATCTAGAATTGCTACTGGTTCCACAAGGCTGTCCTCTTGTAGGATAGGAATATGAGGATTGGCTACTGCATTTCCCACCTTTTTCTTTAGCTGAGAAATGTGAATAACATTGTGCATTTTTGCTGTGGACGGAATGTCAATCTTGTAAGCTACCTTTCCCACCCTTTCCATTATTTGAAAGGGTCCATAGAACTTAGGGCTGAGTTTGCGCATTTTTCCTCTCACCGAAGATTGTCTGTATGGTTGTAGCTTACCAAACACCCAATCCCCCACTTGGTAAACACAGTCGACCCTTCTCTTGTCTGATTGCTGCTTCATCCGATGTTGTGCCCGTTGGAGATGAAACTTCAAAAGTTTCAATGCCTCTTCCCTTGCCGACAAACTACGGTCCACTGCCTCAATCCTTGAGTCCCCTGCTAAGTATGGATGATGAACTGGTGGAGGTTGACCATACACAATTTCATATGGTGACGATAACGCTGCCGAGTGAAAGTTTGTATTGTACCACCATTCAGCTAAAGGAAGCCACCTTACCCATGACTTAGGTTTTTGACCTGCCATACAACGCAAATAAGTTTCCAGGCTTCGATTAACCACTTCTGTCTGCCCATCGGTTTGTGGGTGATATGCTGATGACATGGCCTGCTCAATACCTTGCAATTTACACAATTCCTTCCAAAAAGTACTCACAAAGATTTTATCCCTGTCACTTACAATGGTCAACGGCATTCCATGTAATCGAAATATATTATCCATGAACACTTGAGCAATATCACTAGCAGAAAATGGATGTTTCAACCCAACAAAATGAGCCATCTTGGAGAGTCTGTCCACCACTACAAAAATAACAGAATACCCATTTGCTTTAGGCAGACCTTCAATGAAATCCATGGAAATATCACTCCAAATTGATGTAGGAATAGCCAAATGTTGCAACAACCCTTTATACCCTTGATTCTCCCATTTCTGTTGCTGACAAATAACACAGTTTCTCACAAATTCTCTAACATCTCGTTCCATTCCCCTCCAAAAATACGCTTGACGTAGTTTCTGATATGTGACCATTACTCCTGAATGCCCGCCCACTGCTGAATTATGCATTGTTGAAATAACATAATTTCTCAGATCTCTATCACAACCCACCACCAAACGCTCTTCTTTACGCAGCTGACCTTTGATGAAGGAAAACCCTTTTACCCCTGACGGATCTATCTCTAATGTTGAAATGATCTTCTTTAAGTTCAAATCTTGACTCCACGATTTCTCAATTTTTTCAATAAAACTGATGAAAATTCTGATATTGCTGAGCAAAATCCCTCTTCTGAAATTCTCGATAATGCATCTGCTGCCACATTTTCTTTGCCCTTCTTATATTGTACTGAAAAATCGAATCCCACCAATTTGTATAACCACTTCTCCTGACTCGGGTGTTTAATTTTCTGCTCCAATAGATGTTTAAGCGATTCGTGATCCGTTTTAATCACGAATGGTTTAAACTGTAAGTAACTCCTCCATTTCTTAATCGCATGTAACACTGCCAACATTTCTCGTTCATATGTTGATGAGGCTTGAAGTCTTGGCCCTAATCCTTTGCTGATGAATGCAATAGGATGTCCTTGTTGTAATAAAACGCCCCCACCCCTGTTTTACTTGCATCCGTCTCAATAACGAATTCTTCTTCGAAATTTGGCAACTTGAGCACCGGTGGCCTCATCAGTAACCCTTTCAGCTCGTTAAAGGCCTTTGTTGCTGCCTCGTTCCACTCAAATTTTCCCTTTTTTAACAGCACTGTCAAGGGAACCACAATGGATCCATAATTTTTTATAAACCTTCGATAATAACCTGTGAGTCCAAAAAAAACCCTCAATTGTTTCAGATTACTCGGTTGTGGCCACGATTCAATTGCTGCGATTTTAGACATGTCCACGGCCACCCCTTCTTGTGAAATCACATGGCCCAAATAGTCAATCTCCCGGCAAGCAAAAGCACATTTTGAATACTTCAAAACTAACCGTTGTTGTCTTAACAACTCAAAAACCAGCCTCAAATGCTTCACATGTTCATTCAAATTCCGGCTGTATATTAAAATGTCATCAAAGAAGACCAAAACAAACTTCCTTAGGTGAGGTTTTAAAACTTCATTCATCATCCTTTGAAATGTCGAAGGGGCATTGGTTAACCCAAATGTCATTACTACAAATTCATAATGCCCCTCATGAGTTTTAAAAGCAGTTTTACAAATATCACCTTCATGCATCCTCACTTGATGATAACCCGAACGCAAATCCAGTTTTGAAAAAATACAGCTACCATGTAATTCATCCATCAACTCCTCAATTAAAGGAATTGGAAATTTATCTTTAATGGTTACCTCATTTAATCGTCGATAATCAATGCACAGTCTCCAGCTTTGATCCTTCTTCTTGACAAGTACCACCGGGAAAGAAAACGGGCTATAACTTTTTCTAATCACCCCTGCCTCTAACATTTCATTGATCATGCATTCCATTTCGTCTTTTTGAAGAGTAGGATATCTATAAGGTCTCAAGCTGACAGTCTGCGCTCCCTCTTTCAAACAAATTCGGTGATCATAGCTTCTATTAGGAGGTAAACCAGTTGGCTCTTGGAACAAATCGTTAAACTCATAAAGAAGATCTCTTATCTGATTCTCTATATCCGTCTCGGGTAATGAAGCCAGGAATGAAAACAGTTCTGTATTATTATCTTCTTGATGTTTGATACTCAGCATAGCCACCTTTGCTCCCTTTCTGATTGTAGTTCCCAAGGTTCGGCCTTCTAACATTTCCACTTCCTTGGTAGTATGACCGTGTAAATTCACCATTCTTCCTGATTGTTGAAAGGACATTACCAATCCATTAAAATCCCAATTTAGATTACCCAAGGTTGACAGCCATTCGATCCCCAAAATGATATCATATTTTGGTATGGACATCAGTCTTGCATTAACAACAAAATCCTCACCCTGGGAAGACCATTTCAGACCCCTGCATTCACTGCTTGTTATTAACTGATGCTCGTTCGCCACTGTTACAGTTAACGGTCTTGTAGGAGATGTGACAAACTCAGTACCTCGAATTGCCCTGGGATTCACAAAATTATGTGTGCTGCCTGAATCCACCAACACATATACAGTGTTCTTACCCACATTGCCTTTGATCTTCATTGTCTCAAATGTGGTAGCTCCTTCGAGGCTCACTGCCAATGCCTCTACTGTTATTTCTTCTGTTTCTGTTCCGTCAATATCATCCACTTGACTTTCAGCTTCCATCACTTCAATACTCATAACTACAGGCCCAGACTTACATCTATGCCCATATTCCCACATTTCTTCACAATTGAAACATTGATTCTTCTTTCTTCGTTCATCCAAAGTTTTCTAGTCGATATTAAACCTTCGAGAACTCTGATTAGTGACTGTTGGTTTCGACACTGCTCCCTCATTAACAGCAGTAATAGAAGTACTCGTACCTGATCGATTATAGCCTCCCAAGTAGTTGCTTCTGCTACCAAATGCAAGTTGCTTAGGATTGGGCAGTAGAGGACTCCCTTTATTTGCTAGATAGCCCCGGCGTACCAATGAATGACACACTGCCTCTTGCAATTTAATATTTGTTCTCTCTTGCAGTTTAGCCATTCCCATAGCCTCCGATAATGATCCCGGTTTTTGAATTCTGATTGGATTTGCAATCTCCTCTTTCAATCCGTTTAAATAACCTTTAATCGAGTACTCTTCCGTAAGGTGTGGTAACTTGTAGATGACGTCCAAGTAATTCTTACCAAATTCCTTAACCGAAGCTGACTGTTTAAGATCTTTCCATTCGTCTAACGGATCATCAAATTCACTCGGACCAAACTCTTTTAGTACCAGCGCCTTTAACTCCTGCCAAGTCATAGCTCTTCCCGGTAACCTGTCTTGTAGATGAGAACTGAACCAACATCGGGCTCTTCCTTTTAAGTGTGCACAAGCATATTCTAATTTTGATTCTACCAATGTGTGATCCACCTGAAAGAACATTTCCACTTCATATATCCAGTCATCTACCTCCTCGCCATTAAATTTTGGGAAATCCATTTTTGATAGTCTCGTCGGTGGTTGATACATATAATCACGTGGTTCTCTATCTTCAGGATGTTCACCTCGATATCTTCTTTCTTCACCACGTCTGCGATCAGGTTGGCGTCCACCTCCGTATTCACCTCCACCTTCACCTCTTGGATCTAGATTATTGCTACTGGATGCTGGAGTTAGCCGTATAAGTGCATCGTTCATTGAAGTCATCATTGCCTCCATCCGATCGAAACGATTTTCTTGCGCTTGTAAGCGTTCTTCCTGCGCCTGGCTACGGCTACGTATCTCATTCAGTTCTCCTTCCATTCGCGTCTCCACCATAATGCCAAGAAAGTTGCTCTGATACTAATGATATTATGAAAACTATACGTATACAATATGAAATCTAGGTTTGACAGTACCTTAGTAACTGCCGATAAGATGTGCCGATAAGATGAGAGATTAGAGGAGTAGAGAATGAGAATAATTGCAGATCTGCAATTGATAGGAAGAAGAGATTGAATTAGAAGAAGAGATTAGACGAGATGTAGAATGGGAATAGGAAGAGTTAATCAGGGTTACCTGAAGAGTCAATTCATCAATCGTAGTCTTTATTCCAGTTCCGCAAGTATTTAAGGCAGAATCATTCACCCTTTACAGGACTCTCTAACTGCCTTTGCCAGCTGGCAAGGCCAGCTGTTACTGCTCATTATAACTAATGCAGTTACTCAACTGTTAGAAGACCTTTCATATGCTGTGTAACAGCTTATTCCAAACTAAAAACCTGCTGTGTGAATACAGCTTATTAACAACGAAATTACCGAAATTACCGAACTTGCCGACTTCGTTAACAATCCGTCGACTTATTAAGGGTTAGAAAACCTAACCCTAAAATCATCTCGTAACAAATTGTTCATCAAACCTCTTGTACATATTCACCACAACAAAATGGTGTGGTTGAAAGGAAACATAAACATTTGATACAAGTTGCAAGGTCATTAATGATTGAGTCAAAATTAGAATCAAAAATTTGGCCATATTCTTTATTGACTGCAACATATCTTATTAATAGAACTCTCACAAATGTTTTAAATGGTAAAAACACCAATTGAAATATTATGTGGAAAGAAACCAGAATATAAGACACTTAAAGTCTTTGGATGCAACATATCTTATTAATAGAACTCCCACAAATGTTTTAAATGGTAAAAACACCAATTGCAATATTATGTGGAAAGAAACCAGAATATAAGACAATTAAAGCCTTTGTATGTATTTGTTATGCAACAAATATTATGCCTAACAAATCAAAATTTGATAGTAGAGATAGCAAATGTATCTTTTTAGGATATCCTTTAAATAAAAAAGGATATACAATATACAATATCAACACTAGAGATATAAATGTCTCTAAGGATGTAGTTTTCCATGAAGAATTATATTTTTCAAAGAAATTCAACGAAAATGAAATTGAAACATTTGAATACAAATCAAGTGAATTACCTTATTTTTTTTATGACAATATAGAAAATTCAGATTCTGATGAGATTAATCTGGATCATCAGAATACTGAAATTATTGAAGAAAATGAAAAGTTTTTTAACTCTCTAGATTTACAATCGGTTGATCAGCCGAATGTTATTCTACAAGAAGATATACCTTCTGTAGTGTCTATTGATGTCTAAATGATAATTGTAGAAGAAGTTCTAGAAATATTAATCCACCAGTGTGGATGAAAGACTATGTTGCAAGTCAAGTTAAAATGAATGGAAAAAATAAATCAGTATACTCACCACCTTCTTTTCCATATGTTTCAACCTGTACAGATTCAAAATATATAGAATTTCTTGGTAATATTGATCAATTCACTGAACCAGTGAATTATAAACAAACTGTTTCAAATCCAGAATGGGTTAAGGCAATGAATGCTGAGTTAAATGCTTTAAATTAGAACAAAACTTGGACATTAACAGAATTGCCTAAAGGAAAAAAGGCAATTGGATGTCGATGAATTTATAAGACAAAATTAAATACAAATGGAAGTATTGATAAGTACAAAGCCAGATTAGTGGCAAAGAGGTATAATCAAATAGATGGAATAGATTTTCATCAAGTTTATGCTCCTGTAGCTAAAAATGTAACAATACGAGTATTGTTTGCATTGACAGCTGCAAATAAACGGCATTTACATCAAATAGATGTAAATAATGTTTTCTTACATGGTTGTCTTGAAGAAGATTTATATATGAAAATATCTAAAGGTTTTAAAGGTACTTCACCAAAACAGGTATGTAAACTTAATAAAAGTTTATATGGATTGAAACAATCATCTAGACAATGGCATTTATAGATATCTAATATTTTGAATGATATTGATTTTATTAAGTCTGAAAATGACCATTGTTTGTTTATTAAAACTGAAGGCATTCATATCATTTGTTTATTAATGTATGTAGATGATATTCTTATAGCAGGGAATTCATTACAACATATTAATAATGTTAAAGAAGCTATTAACAGTAGATTTCAAATTAAAGATCTAGGAAATGCTAAATATTTTTTAGGTCCTGAAATAATGCAAACTGATACAGAAATTTACATAAATCAAAGAAAGTATATACTTGATTTGGTTTCAGATTTAGGTTTGATTGGTGGTAAACCAACTTTCACTCTTATCACTAAAGGTATTAAACTTACCAAAGAACCAATTGATGATTCTCTTTGTGATTGTGAAAAATATAGAAAATTGGTTGGAAGACTGTTATATTTGAACTTTACTAGGCCAGACATTGCTTATTCAGTTCAACAGCTTAGCCAATATATTAATAAGCCTTTTCAATCACATTTTAATGCAGCAATTCAAGTTATAAAATATTTGAAAGGAACACTATCATTGAGTTTATTTTATTCATCTCAGAATAATCTTCAAATTGCTGATTTTTCGGATAGTGATTGGGCATCATGTTTTGACACTCGTAAATCTCTTTCTGGATATTGTATATATGCAGGGAATGCATTAATAACATGGAAGACTAAGAACAACAAACTGTTTCTAGATCTTCAGCTGAAACTGCATATAAGAGTATGGCAGTCACAGTTTGTGAGTTACAATGGATTAGTTTTTTGCTTGCTGATTTTAAAATGCAGGTTGAATTACCAATTGTTCTTCATTGTGACAACAAATTTGCAATGCATATAACGCAGAATCCGGTATTTCATGAACGAACAAAGCATATTGACATTAATTGTCATGTGGTAAGAAATGAGTAGAAGAAGGTTTTATTTCTTTAACACATATTGCTTCTGGTTTACATAATGCAGATATATTTACCAAAGCACTTGAAGTCAAACAATTTCAAGAATTGAGATTCAAGTTATTCTTACAAGATTTTCATCTTGAGGGGGGAGTGAAGAAATAATTGATGAATATTGTTAAGTGTAAATAAGTGTTGTTAAGAGCAGTTAATTAATTGCTAAGAATTGTTAGAAGTGTTGTTAGGAGCAGTTAATTAATTGCTAAGAATTGTTAGAAGTATTGTTAAAGGCGGTTAAGTAACTGCTAGAAGTTTTAAATAACTTAAAATACAGGGACCACTTTATATAAGTATAAATACACTAATAAGAGAAATAAAAATATTATCAGATTATATTTTCTCATTTCACTCTCTCATATCTTCCAACTATCTTCCAACTATTGATTCTTACCTCTGTTAGTCATCCTGTAAACATTCATCCTTCAATCCATTTCCAAACGCAAACCCATAATCTGTTTTTCAGCATTTCTCCATCTTCAAAATGCAAATATGTGTATAGCTACTATTCATAAAAGCATAAGTGTAATTAAATTTAAAGAGGCCATGAAGTTTAAAGAAGTTTTAATTTGAATATTTAACTTTTTATATAATTTATTTTAAACATTTAATTTGATACTTTAACTTTTATTTAAAGTGAACTTTTATATTTAAATTTAATATATAATTTATTTATGTTTACTTTGTAATTTGTGTTTATTTAATATTTAATTTATTTTTTATATTTATAAATTATTAATTTATAATTAATTTTATCATAATTTTCTTTAATTGTTCTGGGTTTGAAAAAATATTAAGTTTAAAAAATATTGGATTTAATTTTAAGTTGATAAATATATAGGTAGTTATTGAAAAAATTAAAAAATTGGTATAAAAAGTTATTCTTATAATATTCTTTTGAGTTTAAAAATGAGTTTTTGAGTTGAAATGAATTACTGTTTGACGTGACATTTACTGCATTTTGAGTTAGAGAATGAATTTTTGGGTTAAAGATGGTCTTAAACATCTATAATAAATATGATGACATGTATGTGTAAAAACAGTCATATCATTTATTATTTCGTTGATAAGCATCATACTAAACAACTAATATTAGGACTTTATTCCCAACCATAACATACATATTATGTTACTCTCATCAGACTAAGGGTTGAAGACTTGTTATTCTTAAGAACACTCAAAGGTTATCATAAATGATATTAAAACACTTTTTTTTTTTAAATGACTTATTGTCATTTAATTAAAATCTCAAAAGGGAAAAAGATACAAGAGTTTTGAAATTAGAACAAAACATCCATTTGTCCTAATTTTGAAAACAAACAAACCTATGAGTTCAAAAGAAATAACAAGTTCAACACTTAGAAAAATAAAGCAAACAAACACAAGAACACTTTTTAGAAAAACAATAACATCATGAGTACCCAACAACCATCGAACAAGCATTCATTTATATCTCACCTTAAACATTGCTTTATTTGTGACTTTATCAAACACAATCCTCATCTTTGACAAAGCTCTCAATTCTCAATAGTGATTGGAGTTCTTCTCCATGTGTGAATAAGAGATAGACCATCAACAACAATATCATTTCATATTTGGTCTTCATTTCTCCTTATTTGAAAATTCTCGTATTTCTCTCCATCCAAACATGATACACAAAGCATCCATAAAAGTATTTGAATAAATTGGACTTAAATGAGTTTTATTTAGTCTTTAAAAGCACTAAATTTCTAATAACATTCCAATCAACTAAGAGAGTTTGTAAGCTGAAATTGTTGACTAACTTGCCCTAAAAAACTTTAGTGAACTTACATTCACCAAATAAATGAGAAATCGACTCATCACAATTGATGCATAGGACACAACTAGTGTTAGGGATAGTCATGAACATGTCCAATCAATCTCTAATCATCAGTTTACCTCTATAAATCAACCAAAGTATGATCTTAGAAGACCATACAATGTGATACCACTCAACAATTTACCCTCGAGAGCGTATACACTGCCATGCCAAAATGGAATTAAATTTGTTATTGATTTCAACATTCCATTCATGCACATCGGCATTTTCTTGGAAGTTTATATGGTTGATAGCCTACATGATTCTTGCCCCCATCCGAATTTGACCTTAGAATATAATTGCATTGGCCTTCCATAACATCACGCACATTAGCTAGGTGTTGCTCTCTTCTTATTCTAATGTTTCTAGCTTGATAACTCATAAGGAAGGAGGCTCCTTCGAACCACGAATCATACCAAAATAGAGTGCCCCTTCCATCGCCAAATTTGACTTGATATAACAGTCGCGCACTCTGTTTCAATTTCAGTATCTTTTTTCAGTATCTTTTTAGTGACCAAGGCATGTCCTCCTTCAACTTGCAAGTCCATACGCTTCTTTCTAATTTCAGGAATCTGGAATGCACCCATTTGACCCAAAACGAATCTTTTTTTTTTCCTATCGCCCAAAAGTGTTTATATGTTAAAGCTTTGTTCCATTCTATGCAACTTTTGATACTGAGACCCCCTTCTTTCTTAGGTTTACAAACATCATCTCATTTCACTTTCTTGTCTCCTCTTCCATGAGTACCCCATATAAAATCTCTCATAAGCCTGTCGAGATCTTTTATAACCATCTTAAGAATATCAAGCTGATGTGCTTAGAAACCAATGATGCCCAAATATAATAACTTTTGTGACTAGTTCAATTCTTCCCGCGTAGGCTCTTCGAGGCCCACCCATATATTGAATTTTTTACCTTCTCTATAAACAATCTGCAATGGGTTATTCTGAGTTGTTTGGATGAGAGAGGAACTCCCAAATACTAGATAGGCAACTCACCTTCTTTAATTCCAAGAACGTGAAAGATATTTAATTTAGTCGCCTCATTGACACCCCCATAAAAAACAAGGTTCTTTTCTTCATTAATGTTGGTTGAAAAACTTAAACTCCACCCATATCAACCCATATCAGACATTTCGATGTTGGTCCAAATTTATATCCTGAATTGGAAGATCCAAAAGACAGAAGAACGACTTAATGAATCGTTATTCAATATTGCAGATCTATGTATATTTCTGCAACTATATAATTTATTTTAATTTATCGAAATCAAATATTAAGATTATAAATTTAAAAAATAAAAAAAATAATATATATATATATATATATTATTATATTATTATATTATTATGCTAGTTGAAAATTGTATTATTATTTGTTTTGTTTCTTAATTAGTTCCCTTATAATATATATCTAGTTTGTTTTTCAAAATTTCCCTATTATATTGTCTTCCGCTAACAATACTCCTTAGTTGATTTTATTAAACATTTAATTAATTTTCTATTCTATTGTCTTCCATTTAATTAAACAATACTTTTTTTTTTGGGTTCTTAGGTTTTTTTTTATAAAACATTTTAGTCATGTCATTATAATTTTAATCAGCAAATCACTTTATTTTATTGACTCAAATATAAAATATTCTTATTTTATTTTTATTAATTTGAATAAGACATTTTAGTAATTAAACCAATTAAAATTCCCTATATCATACTTTTTTTTAATAAACAATATCATTTTGAAAAAAAAAAAAAAAAACCAAGATCAATTAAACAAGCTCAAGTTTATTCTATTTACATTAAAGAAAACAAAAAGTTAATATTTAGGTCCCTCTTCATACCAAAAGAAGAAATCGAGCTTACAAAAGACATTAATTTATAGTTTGAGTCCTCTCTTAATGTGATATATAGAGTATTTCAAATTGGTACACCCCAAAATATTTAACCCCATTTTGATTTTTGGCCCAAGTGTTAATTTCAAAACACATTTGCATATATTTAGTGTTATCTCTGTGATATGAATTCATAATTAACCATTAGTTTTTTTTTTAATAATAAAATTTATACATAGATGTAACTAATTTTATTTTTTAATCACTATAACTCCATGTATTTTTTTATTATTTCGTAATCCATCCGTTTTAAAAAGATAACACTAAATATATTTAGTACATCAAAATTTATTAAGACTAAACTACTTTTATCAGTCAATTTTAGGTTTAAAGTACTTAAAAACCTTAAAACTCATTACAATATATAAATTGTAATAAAACATTAGCCCAAAACCTAGTATCCTCTGTTAACATGAAATAGATACTCTATGAGAATATTAACATTGATAATTATGTATTCTTTTTACATTTATTGAAGATCTTTTGTGCATTCTTATTTATATGAGAATTAGTTATCTAATAGTTTTAGAAGATGGCGAAAATATCAAACTCAGATATTGGATTCTTGTAGTTAGGTTTAGACAAAAAAAAAAACATTGATAATTTTTTTTAAAACAAATATTTCATCTGAATATTGATTTAAATATTTATAATTATCCTAGTTATAGATTCATATATTTATTAATGGTTTTAAGTTCCAATTCTAAGTGTTTTTTAAGTTCCAATTCTAAGTATTTTTTGGGCAATTAACTTTAAATGGTTGAAGTCATGTTTTCTCTTTCCTATAATAATTTGTTTCATTATTTATTGAATTTATTTTAAAATAATTAGTATACTCTCCAAAAATAAAAAAATTATTATGATCATAGAAAAAATTAACAATTATGATTGATATTTTTTATTTGAAATAGATTGATAACTTAGTCGGTAGCAAATCAGCTCATATCCTTGTGTATATATATGGGTTCTGGTATTCAAATTCACTTCGAATCATTTTAAAAAAATAATTAATAAAATTAAAATCGTAGAGCGTGGGTAGAAATAGTTGATTTAAGAGACCAAACTTAGATTGAAAATGTTATTTAATTAAAAGGGAGAATTGAAAATGTTATTTAATTAAAAAGGAGGTTACTTAAGTGCAACTAATAAAAAAAAAAATAATGACAACAATTTTTTCAAATCCAACTACCTTCTTTGGGATAATTTAATTTCTCTATTAATTATTTTCTTAATTACAATTTACAAATATATATAAGCTTATTATTCCTGTGCGATGAAAAGACTATTCTAATTGTAGAAAAATCTTAGTCTCTTAGTGAGCACTACTACGAAAGATCATAATTTTTTTTGCTATATATATTTTCTGAATAATTTGAAGAAAAAAAATATGATAGAGAGAAAGAAATTAATATAACACAAGGTTTGATTTACATTATTATTATATATGGCCCTTCGAGCACATATATGAAGAAAAAGTAAACACAAAACATGCACCGTATAACACTGATCGATCATGCCGCCACACGGCGGCGGATGGGTGGAGATTGAACAGAAGTAGAAGTGCCTGATCGGAAAAGTTGGAATTCAGACGGCTGAAGTCGGCCGGAGTCACCGGTCGGAAGTCTGATATAAGAAGCAGAAGGAGAATCATTAATCCACGATCCAACCACTGATCCGTTATCCATACCGTTGCCTCTAAACTGGGTTATGGCTTTGTAAACTAATGGGATAAGACCCTCCATTGAAAATTTAAAATTTGTTAGAGAGAGAAAAACAAAGATTGTGTTTTATTTGAAATTGGAAGTTGGGTATATATAGTGGGGAGAGAGATTAGGGTTTAGGGCTGGAATACAGCTAGTTATGGTAATATAATTAAATGTTGTTAAAAGATAAGATGGTCGAATAGGATATTGTCAAAGATCAAAGCAAATTGGTTGTCAAAACAATCTTTAAAACTTATCCCATTGTTATTGTTTTAGTGTGTGTTTTTTTCTAAGTTACGTGTCATATTTTCCTACTTATATAATATATATTTCTATATATATAGATAGAGGAGTGATAGAGGGAGGGAATTTGGTGAGGGAATGCCGTGGCAACACCTTCATTGGTTGGAAAATGTAAAAGTGGAAGGAAAGAGAGAAAAGAGAGAAATTATTTGATTTTTTAAGCGAATAAGATTATGCCACGTCATTCCCTCACCAAATTCCCTCATCTAATCATTTCTCATATAGATATACCTGCCCTATTTCTAAACACCTTTTATAAGTTTATATTCACATTTACAAATAAAAGTACTTATAAATATTCAATTTTCAAATAGGGCCAACTACTTCATTATAGTTAAAAAGTAAACGGAGGTATCATATTAAGGATAGTTTAAAATCGCCAAAATTTAGCAAAGTTTGATCCCTAAAAACTTATTTTATATAAACGATAATATTCTTTAAAAGAAAACTTGAATAAGATTATATACATTAAAAAAATTAAAATTATAAAATAATAATATCTATTAAGTTAAAATAAAATAAAAAATTGATGGACATTCCGATAACTTGGTTCTCATTTATTCAGTTTTGTAGTGTAGCCGTTTGCATCGAAATATATTTTTTTTGGTGGGCATCAATTTGATTGGATTGGAACTCGCCAAAACAATTTTATTAGGTTGAGATTTTTTATTTTATTCTCTTTGTAAATGAATTTTGTTAAAAAAAATAAAGATAAAATTAAAAAGTTTTGTTTAACAAATTAAACAGTTTAAGTTCCATTTTCAATTAAACATTTAATTTAAAGTTTACTGCCTAATTAAAAGAATTTAGAGAGTTAGGACATGCTTGAATCCTGATTGCTTGTGACCTTAATATATACTTACTATTTATTTATATATTAAAATAGAAAATAAAAATAAAAAAAGCTAAAATTAATGTCAACAATGAGATAATGGAGTGAGTTTCTTTTAATTACGTATTGATTTTAGTTTGATAAAGTGAATTATATACACTTGACTTTAAATTTTAAGGTCAACGGTAACAAATTAAAGTGTATAAAAAAATGGATGAGTAATTATAAATTCAAAGTTAATGGATATAATTCTCTCAAAATTATATAGTTGACAAAAATGGAACCTTCTTTTCAAATAAATCAAAGTCATCTCTTGCAATATATAAAATTAAAAATTAAAAATTAAAAATTTGATTTTAACGAGAACCCTCTAACATTTACATTATTAGTTATAATTTCTTAATTAAAAAAAAACATTATTATATATGAACAATCAGCAACTTACTAATCATTTATTTATTTATTATTCAAATAACCTTCTTTAATTTTGTGAAGTTTTCTATTTTCATTCAATAATAATTTAAATTATATGTCTCAAATCTCAATTTGGAAGCCAAAATCAAACCAGCGTGCGCTAGTTGGAATGTTAGGTAACTGTTTGACATATTTGTATTATAAACAAAGCCTTTTTCAAATTTATATGAGACTATCTTAAACTATTATTAATTTATTTGAAATATTTATATCCTATTTTCATTTGAGATAATTAATTATATAAGATACCCCTGTTTTCTTTAATATGTGTGCAGAATGATGTAATGTTTTTTTAAACACTAAAAAGTACTTTATTAATTTATTTAGTGGTGAGACTCGGCTTAAAAAACGATGAAGTCACAAGTTCGATTATATCTAAAAACGTTTTGAATGGAAACGGGAAACGATGATGGTACGATGTTATGCTAGTTATCCTTAATTAAAAAATAAAAATAAAATTATTAAATCATAAAATCTCAATATAATAATTAAAAATACATAAAAAGACGTTCTCAAAACATTTATAAACCCCGAAATTAATAACGGTCTTTCGTCTACATATTTCACATTAGAACGAAATCTAAATATTTTTTATTTATACATGCTCATATTTTCTATGCAAAAGCTTATTTTTTAATGTATTTTTTTTGAGGCGTTTGAAATTTGCTAACATCGTGAACATGTATTCTGCTGTAAAAATTTCTTCAATATCTTTCACTGTGTTATTCAATTTTTTTTAATGTAGGAAATTATTATTAATCTTTCCACCATGTTTTTTTATTAAATTTAAAACGTTTTAAATTATAATTGAACACATGAATATTTTAAAAATTACTTTTGTCACTTTAGCATTTTTAACTTATTATTCCATCCTAATGTTCGATAAATCTATATTTTTATTTACAAAATATCAAGATTTTTGATTAAATCAAAACAACCCATATCAAACATTCAACACTCAAATTATAAACTCAATCATTATTTCACTAAATTAATCATTAATCAACAAAAATATATTACTTTTTTTTTCTTCTAATTTTTAAAAATTTAAATAATAAGAAAAAACTGATAATTTAAATGGATTGAAAGAGCTGGAGGATGACAATACATGTTGTTATAGTGTCATTGTCAGAGTTGGATTACTAGTTGCAGACGATATTAAACTATTCAACGATGAAAAGGAAGCTTAATAATTATTTGTAAATATTAGTTAAATGGTTAGTTGCAACATTAATTAATTAATTAATTAAGGGCTCAGATATTGATGTGTTTGTATTCCTATTTTTGTAATTTTATATGCATGTATTTCTATTTCATTTACTAAAATTATGTAATTAATAATGAGATTAAAATACTTGGGATGTACACCCAAAATATATATATATATATATATATATATATATATATATATATATATATATATATATATATATATATATATATATATATATATATATATATATATATATATATATATAATATTTAAATTTTACTAAATGTGATATTATTTTCTTTTTTTTTTACAAACTCACAATCACTCAAATTTTTTTATTTGTCCGTTCATATGAATAATATTAATTAACCAAATAATAATTTTAGGTAAAAAAAAATTCATTATGATTATAAGTTAAGTATAACTTATTTATTTTAGATTTTGTTGAGGATATATATTTCAAGGAATAAAATCATATTATAATTTAATTTATGATTTAAAACTAATTTTATATCAAATAAAGTATTAATTCAAAATAGACCGATTACCTACTGCCACTCTATGACAGTGATACGTAACAAAGTAATTAAACTAGTAAATAAAGACTTCATTTATAAATATACTTAAATTTAAAAACTATTATTTTCTATATTAAGTCTTTGAACCATTAAACTGTTTTGATTTGAAAATTTTATAAATAATAATTCATTAAACACTAATTTTAATTTAAATATAAAGTCTTGTCCAACGGATAAAAAAAATATAGGATTCTATTCTTACTAAGAAATCCTTAAATTAAAATTAGTAAATTATCAATCACATTATTAACATATTTTAACATTATATAACTAAAAACATCATATTAAGTTAATTAATTAAATAAAAAATTGTTTTAACATTTATTGATTTTCATATTTTGCATTTTATAACATCAATTTAAAAGATATCAAAAAGTATTTTTTTATATGATCTCTAACGTGCAAACAAAAATAATGTGATTAATTTGATCTCGATCGAAAGAGAAATTCATGATAGTGAACCTAAATTTTTTGAGTATTGTCAAATTTTATAAGGGTTTATTTAAGGAACCATTTAAGGTCAAACCTAAATTGAATAGTATAACTTTTGATATTAGTACAACGCAAAAAAAATATGTTGGAGACTTGTTTTACGTTGGAAAAGGTTGATAAGGTCATTAAGGGACGTGGAAGTGATAGAGTACCAAGATGAGACGAGTTTACTTTGACTTTTTTTTAAGAAGGTGTGGCATTTCCTTAAGACTGAAATTATAGAAATAATTAATCATTTTTATCGATTTTCATCATTTGATAAGAGTTGAAACTCTACTTTTGATATATCTCATTCGAAAAGCTCCAAGACCTATTGATGTAAAATTTTTTATGCATATCAGTCTCATTTCGTCATTGTATAAGATTGTCGCAAAATGTTTTTTCAACAGGTTGCAGAGGGTGTTAGAGACGGTCATATATAGTAATTAGATGACGTTCATCAAAGGTTGTCAAATCTATGATGTCGTATTAATAGTCAATGAGTGCACTGACTCAGCTAATTCAAAAGATGAAAAATGTGTTTTTGTCAAGTTAAACATCGAAAAAGCATATGATCACGTCAATTGAGAGTTTTTATTTAATGTAATGGACAAAATGAGAATATGTGCGAAATGAATTAGTTGGATTAGATTTTTTCTGTCATTGTTAATAGGAGCTCTCGGAGATTTTTTGAGAGCTCTAGAGGGATCGAACATGGTGATTCACTCTCTTTTTTTCCGTCATTGTTATTAAAACTCTTTAAAAATGATGGTTTTCACAGAAACTCGGGACTCATCCGTGAAGTGAGTTGTGAGTCAAAAAGATATTATTTTGTCATATCACATTTGCTTTTCGCTGATCATACGCTCTAAATGGTTCAGGTTACTTGTAGGAATTTTAAACACCTTCGGGATATTTTATAGTTATTCGGTGTATGTTTCGGTTTTCGAGTTAATCTTAAAAAGTCAGACATTGTTTTTTAATTCTTTTTTCGAATAGATGAAGGATGAGGTTGACAAATGTGTCGGGGTTTAAAATTTGTGGTCTTCCATCAACATGTCTTGGTATGCCATTAGGTGCTAAATTACGATCCAAAGTCTCTTGGGACCCGATTGTCACTAAAATGGAATGTAATTGTCTAGATGGAAAAGTAAAATAATTTCGAATGAGGGTCGACTAATTCTCACTAAAAGTGTGTAAATTTGTATGGGGATCTTCTAACTCATCGTTTTGTCATCTAGTTAGTTGGGATAATGTTAAATGTTTTAAAGATTATTCGAGATCTTATTTTTTTTAATAAGACTCTTCTATCAAAATGGTGCAATAGATTTGTAATGTAGTTAAATAGTTTTTGGACATCGATAATCAAATGTAAGTATAGTAATGATTGGTCTGGTTGGTTCACCAAAATGTCTAATTATCTAGTGGGATGTAACATTTGGAAGGGAATTTATTATTTGTTAAAAAGTGTTCATGAGCAGTCTAGATTAATTGTGGGGGAGGTTTTTCAATTATATTTTGAGACGACATTTGGTGTAGTGTCAAAAGTCTAGCTACAACGTATCATGACACCTTGCTTTCATTTTTATATGTAGAAATGTCATAGTTTAGGACATGTTTGATACTCAGTCTAATAGTTTCGCTAGCCGAATTATATATAGAAGAAGATAAACAATATGGAGATTTCGTCCCATAATAGAGTTTTACTTTTGGTAGGACACAAGAAAGTGTTACCGTCTGAACAAGACGTTATGCATTGACAAGATATTGATAGTTTCCTTGTGGGCATTGTTACAAGTTGTTCTCTAAGATGATTTCATATAAATTTTGTTGGGAAAAACTTTAAGAAGCAAATATTATATCTCATTTTTTGGATGGAGCGTTATTCATGGTAGAATTCTAACTGATGATATGTACATGAAAAATGTTGTATTGTGGCTAGTCGTATGTGTCACAAAGAGGTTGAATCGACAACTCACTTACTTTTGTATTGTTAAGGGGTAACTAGTATTTGAAATCTTTTGTGGAGTATTATTGAGATTCATTGGGTGATGTCAAGTTTTTAGGTAGTTGTTGAGAAGTTTTGATTGATGTGGCCGATAGACCTACATATTTGGATTATCATCCTAATTATTTTTTGATAGATTACATAGTTTGAGAAAAATCGTTAAACTTTCAATGATCGTAGTCGTCCAATGCGTATTATTCATAAAATTATTATTATGACACTTTATGAGATTAGTTCAGGAAAATTAGTAGAGTCTGTCAGAGAATTAATTGTTCTTTTTGAGAATTTACGAGTTCGATAATTTATTAAGTACTATTTTTTTATTTTTTTATTTTCAGGTTATGCTTTTTTTTTTTTGATAAATGATTTTTTATTTATTTTTAATATATATATTATTTTTAAAAATAATATCAATTTTAAAAATAATATCAATTTTAAAAAAATGAAAAAAAATGACAACATTCAATCAAATTTACATTGGGTCTTCCTATCAACACTAAGCCCATCCCCTTACATTGGATCTGTTCATCAACCCAACACTTACATTGATGGATCCATCCATCCAAACGCTATAGCATTTCTTGTTTGAATAGCAATGATAATATTCAACAAAATTTATTTCATTAGAAATAAAAAGAAAAGAAAATGATAGAGTCAAAACCTCGACTCTGCACATCAGGCCGGACATATAATGTAAAATAATAAGATAATTAATTATTAATTATTTGAAACTTGAATAATAGTTTACATATATATAATTAATTGTAAACAAAAAGTGACAACATGCATCAACCAAACGAATCAAAGACAAAAACCTGATCATTTATTAAGGCAGATTTAAATAAGTAGTTAATTAGAATGAAGAGAAAAAGTATATCTATTTATTGATGGTTGATAATTATAGGATTGGCTGAATTCTTTTGAAATTCTGACAGAGTAATAAGCTTATTTCTGGTTTAATTCGGAGGAAAGAGTAAAAAGTTAAGAATTTTCAAAATGTGTGACATTTTAATATGAGACTTTTTCGAAGTTTGACTTCATGAACTAATTCGTCAATAGTCTAAAGAAGGAGGATTCGGTCGCGGATGCACATTGGTCGGGCTTTCTTCAGGCAAGAATTGACTGCCTCCCGGTAGCCAACCACCGCCTACGGATGCCGCCTACTAAAAAATATTTTCTTTAATCTTTTTATCAACTTATACATTATATGTGTATTTTGAGTTTTATCTGAATATTTTGTCCTGAAATAAATCCGTATAATTAATCTATATAATAATTTTAAAAATAATTGACTCAAATTATTTTAAAAATATTATAAAATAGGGGAATAAAAAACGATAAATCATAAAATATAATACATTTATATTCTTAATTAGGATTGTAAACCAAATGGATATTTAAACCACTTAGAATGGCCTTTCCATCAACACCAAGCCCATCCCCTGACAATGGACCAGCCCATCAACCCAATATTGACATGGCGTTGAGCATTTATATTCATATTTCATTCCTCACATTTTGGGTATGGATCCGCTGAATACTCCAAATATCCAATATTATAATATTTTTATTCTGATTTTGACTTTGTTTTATGTGTGAATCGAGATGAATCGGTTATAATCACTATTCATTTTCAAATACAAACCCGAAGAATATTTTATTTTTATCTTTATCATCGACCCAATTTGAATTATTCATCTCGATTCCATTTCAATCTGAAAATACTTGTTGATATTATATTTTCGGATACACATTGCATCTATGGAGAGAAACGGGTACTTACCCCGTCGAGGAGTGAAGTATCCTTCTTTAAACTCGATTTTCATTTAACTACCTGACCCGAACATGATGAGTATCTATATTTATATTCCAACTCCGGTTCGTCGGATATCTGATCCCTGACGGATAGCTCATTACCCGTTAAATATTTATAAGATTTTAGATATTGACGAAGAATTTTGCATGTTCCACATCATCATCATCCATATATCAATTAATATCTTTTAATTTAATTTTATGATTAGTTAATTCGAATTGATCACCATGCGTAAAACTAAAACAAATTAGAGGAAAGGTGCCGCCATTGCATCATTGGACATGCTCATCACCACATAACATGCATGTCCGCCACGTCATCATAAGTTTGTTGAAAAGTAACCTCATAAGAAAGGACAGTCGGTGCGATTGGACATGCGTGCTTTTTCTTTATACATATATTTAGGATTAGTTTGATTCAACTTATTTTTTAAACTTATTTTTTAATATGTTAAATAAGTTTGATAACATTATATTGATAGATATGAGCAATGTGTTTTCATAACATTGAGATAAAACAAGTTTTTAATCATTCAAATTACTTTAACAACTTATTTATAATTATTGTTTATTATGTGCAATCAGACTAGTCCTTAATTGTTGTACATTTATCGTTCACCGAATTACATATTTTATCTTGAGTAATTCCTCTCACTATTACCATTTTTTTTTATATACTTTGGCTTTATGGCATTTCTAAAGATTAGTACAACTCATATGAGAAATCTTAATTATTTTAATTTTTTATAATAAAAAAACATTGTCACACTTGTTTTATATGGTTGGTCTCATTAGTACTAAATCTATTCATTTAATTTGTATTGACTATGATTTGAAAATAATGGCCTTTAAACTTATCTTATAATTTCTCATACATATATATGAGCTTCTCTTCACTTTCCTTTCTCAATTAATATTATGTATTCATTCAACCAAATACTATACATGGAGAATAATCATCACAACCGTGGCAACAACGAAAAACCTTATCGATGCAGTTTTTGCAAGAGAGGATTTCCAAATGCGCAAGCGCTTGGAGGGCACATGAACATCCATAGGAAAGAAAGAGCCAAACTCCGAGAAGATCAACTTATGATGAACGCCGATCATTCTCATTCACGTGAGCTTGAATTGAAGCTAGATGATCATCATTCAAGTAGTGATAAAACAATTATTCGGTCAAAATTAAGTCCTAAGAGAGAAGCGCCGGTTTTGATGATCAAGACTTCAACGGAAGAAAAGACCGAGGCCTTAAAAGAAAGGTGTGACGACAACGATGAAAATATAGATAGAGTTTCACATTTAATTGTAGACAAGGATATTCGGATTGACCTTGAACTTCGATTAGGGTTACAAACATTGTTAAGGGATGCATGAGATCCAATGTCTTTAACTAATGATATGCATTTAGACTTTTTTTATTAGATATATGATCCATATATAGAACTTAATAAAGTTCATATATACATTATCACTTTTTAGTAATCCTATTTATTTTTGCTTAAAAAATGAATATTAATTTATCTTTCAGTATTGTAATATGACAGTGAACAAACTTTTTTTAAAGCACTTTTAATAAATGAATGATTTTCACAAATTTATGTTTTATAGAAAAAAAAATTCATTATTATACCATACATTTGCGTCTTCGTACTTTATTTTGTGATTAACATTTTAATTATATATATTTTTTTAAATGTGTAATCAGTTTTCTACATCTAAGAATGCAAAGTCTTGTAATTAAATATGATTAAGGAGCTTATTAATTGGAGATTAAAGTTGAGAAAGATAGTTTTGTTACAAATGATTTTGGATGAATTTTCTCTATGTCCACAAACACAATTTGATCCCTTAATTTATTTTGAAATCATATATTGGTTCCACCATAAACTCTTTTTATTGATTTAAATTTTATCTTTAAAGTATTTTTTTATGATTTATATTCTAGATACCTATTATTTTTATATTTACTTGAACAATTAAAAAATGACATTTTTTAGTTTTTATCTTAAATTTGGAAATGAGCCCAATTCACACAAATCAACATGAGTTATGACTTAGGACACAACACGACTCATATAATGGACTGTGTTAGGCTTAGATTTTATGGTCCATGTGTACTTGTAATATTAGTACAAATAGAAGTACAATAGACTAGATAAATTCAAAAAAATAACATGTTTGAAAAAAGTTATGAAGTTTAATGTTTAAACAAAAATAAGATAATATTTTTTATTTAAAAATCATAATTTCGAATTTATAATACATGTTATTATATTACTAGTAATTCACAGCACAATCACAACTAATTGTTAGTATTAATATTTATTAAGTATTTGATTAAACAAAAAAATTGAATAATTCTTATATACAATTTTTTAACATTTAAATTAAGACAATAATTTATATATTTATCAAAAGAAATATTAGAAGCAGATGTATATACTTATGTTTTATTTTACATTTTTTTATTGGTATTAAACTATATAATTAACTCATCAGATAAAGAAGAGATATGAATATAACTCTTATTTTTATTTATAGTTAAAATTTATTAATATATTATAATTGAAATCATTATAATAGTAGAAAAAGCATATCAGGGAGACAATAAATAATTTGATTGAAGTTGTTTTAGTTGGCCAAGCTGATAAAGTACACATCAAAATATTTATTTAAGCAGGGTCATGTTAGACTTATATTTTACAACATGCACCCCAATAATAATACAAACAAGATTTGTCAAATTTTGACAAATCATATATTTATTAAATGTGTTGTGTTATATTATATAAACAAAATAAAGATAAAACTTATATTTGTTGAAATTTTAAATATTTTAATATAACATTTTGACTATTTTATAATTAACTATTATGTATCATCAATTCAATCCGATAAATTACACAATTAATCGGATTTATTGACAATGTTGAATTAGAATATCAAATTATTGAACACTGCACAAATATGACACAAATCACAACAAACACAAATTGCTTAAGCTCGATCTTGCTACATCGCCAAAATGCAAAAGTCTACATTATTCTATGAATTGCGTTTGTGATTTGTTGAAAAGATTATGATCAAAATTATTCGAGAATTCTTTTTAACATAATTATCTCAAAGGAATTTTTGAGCGTTAAAATATTATTTTGCATGGATTTATTTATAAAAAATAAATAAGTCTTTAAAAGTACAAAATTTTGTGCTTTTTAAGATGTATAACACCATTATAATAAAAAAAATGTATTTTTTTGTAACGTGTATTAGATTATTTAGTTAGACTAATTAATTTAAACAAATTAAAAATCATAAAATGAATATGCATTGCAATACATCATTTGTTAAATAAAACTATTTGTTTTTAGTTGTAATTTAACACAATTTGGAACATTTGGGAAGTACAAATTATATAATCATTTCGGAAACACGCCAATTATATGTATAGATCAATCATCTATTACACAAACATCATCATGTCTTGTTAAGCGACCTATTCAAACTCGATCTAAAATCAATTTAATCGTCCAAACCAAACCGAATTAAGATCTATTGTTTTATTTTGAGTTAACAGTCTCAATGACTCAATTAATAGGTCTGATTACATTTGGACCAGCGAGTAAACTTTATAAAATGAGATTAATCATTTTTGTTCCCTTTCTCTGAAATTTGGTAATTGGTAACATAATTTTTTTTATTTATAAATAGGTAGATAATAAATTAATAACGTTTAAAATCGTTAAGACAAAATCTTATTTAATATAATTTTAAAAATAAATAACCCAAATTGTAAGATTTGAAATAAAATATCCGAAATTTTAATTTAACTCAAATAAGGAACCTTAATTTGACTCCCAAAAATATATATCATTATCATTAATATATGCATAAATGTCAATTTCAAATAGGATTGTTAAAATGATGTTTGGAAGGGGGGGTTGATCTAGATTTAAACAATAAATTTATATATTTATTTGAAAACATTTTTTTTTGTCTAAGTATCTTATTCGAATAAATTTACAGATATTGAGCAAATCAAATAAACATAACTGATTAAACATAAACACATTATTATTAATTAAGCACACACTAATACTACATATACATAAGTTGGAACCATGAACCCAACAAGAACAAGAACAATAACAAGAACCAGAGTTTATTCTTCTAAACAGGAAATTAAACATGATCTTAGTTAGGCATCTGGTATGATGATGGGTTCAGTAGTGGCATAAGAGAGCCACTGAGGTGAAGAGACATGATCTCATTAGTGGATCCCATCAGCTTGCCTCCAAGAAAATACAATAAAAAATAATAATGAAATCATCATATTATCAGTAATAAACTACTAATCTTACAAATCATCCAAATATGACAACTTCAAGTTATTGGTTGAAAAACAAAGAAAGTTTTGTATATATCGAATGAGCATTTGCCTGAGGGAGCCATCAAGATGATGAGAAATGACATCTTTTGATGAGCCTATAAATTTACCACCTATGAACACAGCTGGGACAGACTTACAGCCTAGCCCACGAAGGGCTCCTTCCATTTCCTTCCCACTAATCTCCTGATCCAGTTCATGGATTGCAGGGCTTGCCCCAAGTTCATAAAATATAACCTTTATGCTATGGCACATGTAAGATCTCTTGGTAAAGATTACAGCAGCCTGCCTCGAAGCCAAATCACTAACCTTATCCATCTTAGTGGAAATGTGTCTAAAATATACTAGAAAAAAAGAATAAGAAGAAGAAAGTAATGGGTGTAAGTGAGATGTAACAGGAAGTGTTAGTTCAATGTTAGGATGTGACTTTAAGTTTTCATATATCTCCTTATTTTGAATTTGTTTAATCAAAAAATTACAAAAGGGAAAAGATCCTAGAGATTTTTTCTTTTAGATAAGAGAAACCGGCAGCAGGCCAGCAGCAAGATGATTAAGCAAAGCAAGCCACCTCAATTGATAGGCAGATTTAGCATTTTCGAAGAGTAGAACATAGAATAATTAAAAAAAATAATAAAGATGCACACTTGATCTTTCGAAAACGTAAGAATTAATTAATCAATTCAGCAGATTGTGAAACCGACTAAATCCATAGTTGAACACTATTAAAATGCACCTAAATTAGAATAAGCATCTCTAGATATCTTTTGCATCAGAATATGAATCCTTTTTGACATACATACCAAGTGGTTTCCAAATTAATCATATCTAAAAAAGAATAGGATACATACCAAGTGGTTTTCAAATTAATTACCCGAAAACTAAACTATATGAACACTTCAACATTGATGGGTGTGTAAATAAATATGAGTATTTCTTAATTTGAGGAAAAATCAAATGTGATTTTTTTTTTTACATAAATTTGTTAGATGTCAAATATAATTTTGTTTTTGTTCCCAAAAGATTGGAATTACACGAGGTTATTTGGAAATTTAATTCTTTTATTTATTATAAAAATCACAAAAATATATTAAAAATTATAGTCGACAAAAAGATCATTTTAAACCATTAACTAAATATTAGTAATATCTATTTGTTATTTGTTCCTGATCCCTAGCCCATTCTTCCAAAATTTTATTTTGACATTTGAGAACTTCTCACAAGTTTTCATTAAATTTTTATTTATTTATTAAGTATTTTAATTTAATTAAATATATATTCTTAAATTTGCTAACATTTTTTTTATTTTAAGATCTTATAAGAAAAAAAAAGAGTAAACAAAAACATTTAAACTTTAATATTTAAATTGTTTTAATAATATCCAAAATTAATATCTAAACAAATATAATAAAATTATTATAATGTTATATACTAATTATTATAATGTTATATACTAATTATATTAGTTAATAAACTCAATATACGAAATTATATAATTAAATAAATATTAAAATTTTACATAAAAAGTAATTAAAATAAATATAAATATTTTATATTTTATATTAAATAATTAATTTATAATTATATATATAAGAATATATCATATATCTTATCTCTTTTTTCTAGTGAATAATTCTTTAAAACATTTTTTTATTTGTAGACGATGTTGTCAAAAAAATTATCAATATTTAAGTGATAAATTATGATTTTATATACCGAATTTATAAATTAAATAATTATTTTGATTATTTTTTAATAAATAAAATTAAAATAATTAAAATAAAGGCCAAAACATGACTAAATAATTAATTAAATTGACTATTATAATAATTAAATCTTAATTAATTAATGACAAAATAAATAAATATAATAATTTTGAATAAATGTTATAGTCATCTATCTCAAATAAATTTTAGAAAAAAAAAAATTTTAAAATAGATGTTATATCCATTTTATGCTTAATAAATTATTTATTAAACTCAAAAATATAAAATAAATAAATTATGCAAAATATATGTCTTATTTCTTAAAAATATTTTGTAAATTTTTAAGATTCAAAAAATAATTTATAAAAAAAAAATCAATTTCAAACAAACTCTTAAATTAAAAATAAAACGTGATCTTGTGCGGCTTAAAATCAGTGCAGCAGAAACCACAACCATGAGATGAGCGATAAATTTTCATCCACCGCTCAGCAGCCATCCGCTGCAGCTGCAACGAAGGAGGGGCGCACTCGCGAAGCACAAGATCAACTAATGCGTGCATCAACACCGTGACGGAACTGCTCGATCGCAAATGAAACACCAACGGAGTGTCCCGCGTTCGGATTTACGCCCAAAACGAAGTTGTTTCACGCATGGTTTGTCTTCTTCCTCGTGACGACGAACATGAAAAGGACGGATCCCATCCTTGATTTGTCAAAGATGGAACTTTGTCGCTATTCCACAAAAACGGCTGATTCGAAAGCTGAAATGATCACCCTACCACGGTGATCATTTCTCTTACAATTATTGACCTCATCGTGGCCTGATCGAGCAAGTTGGATCAAGAACAACTAAAATGTCATTTGTGGCTTTTAACTAAATCCGATCCACTTGTCTCACAAACCGATTTCGGGAGGCTATAAATACCATTTCTTGAGCAAACCGAAGACAAGAGATCCACTCTTAAGCCCTCAATCAAACATTAAAAAATATGTCATTAAAACTCCAAGCTTTTTGGATTTTTGAAAGGCTCTGATCTAGGTATTCACAAAGCTTCCCTAAGAGCTAATGAGTGTTCTCCAACTCTCAGTAAACTTTCAATCACTCTAATTCAATCTTCCAATTTGAATTAGTCAGTTTCATAGTTTCGTATATTGTTTAATTGTTGGATTTTTAATTGAAAAACGATCCTAAGATCATTTACAAGTTTTCTATTAAACCCTAAATAGAAAAAACCCCAATTTGAATTTGAAAAATTTTAAAATTGGGTTTACTGTTTTTGAGTTATTGCTCAAGAACAACCCAAAAAGCTTCCAAACATGTTTCTAATGATTTTGGGAATCTATTTGGACTAGTTCCAATCCATCTCAATCTATTTGGACTAGTTCCAATCCATCCCGATCATATTAGATCAAAAACTAAAATTTTCATAAAAAAATGAAAATTATAATTCTTGAATTTGTCAAAACGAACAACCAAGTGTTCATATATTGGTTCCATTCGAACATATGAAACATAAGGAAGCTATTGACAAGCTCCTTACGCTTCATCAAAGCTCAAAAACCATAAATCCGTTTTTTTTTGCCAAAATTATTTGGTTCGAATGGAACCTCTTTCCGATTGTATGATACATCGTGGTAATGTTTAAAATGATCCTGGGAACTATTGGAAACTTTTCATGCCCTTGGATCAAAAAATTCAGGCCTCCAACAAAAACATGTTAAAGACCGAGAGACTTAATCCTAGCTTAGCTAAGACCGAAGGACATCAGTGCTCAGGACCGAGGGACATTAGCACCTAGGACCTAGGAAAGTTAGCCCACGGCTAACTTAGAATGTAGATTTCCAATCTTTCATGACTTTTTGTTTAACTGATTTCCAATCTTCATCCCTTTTCTCTTCTACTTTAAAAAAAAAATAATAAAAGTTTCACCCAATGGATAAAAGTATTAATTAATAAGATTATAGAGGAGTACATTCATTTTAGCAATATACCTGACTCGGGGACTAATGATCTCAATCTAAAAGCGTATCATCTTCACCTGACGGTAATGTTTATTTCCAATCTTTCATGATTTTTTATTGATCTAGTTGAATCGAAACATACGTGCCATAACCGTAGAATATAGATAGTATGGATTCAGGTTTGGAATCTTCAACTCATAAGTTTCATCCAACTTTTTGTATTAAGATTAAATTTCACCATTATCAAGTAAGGGTGAAAGTTTTTAATAAAAAAAATTAAATAAAACATTTGGCGGAGAGGCTTCCCAACGGTTCAACTTTCACCGTAATCCAACCACCACAAAATTATAAGTTGAAGAATCGAAACCTAAAGCCATACCATCTATATTCTACGGTTATGGCACGTGTGTTCCGATTCAATTAAATCAATAAAAAGTCTTGGAAATAAACATTACCGTCAGGTGAAGAAGATACGCTTTTAGATTGCGATCATTAGTCCCCGAGTCAGGTATATACTCTTCTATAATTTTATTAATACTTTATTTTCACTATTTCTTTTCAAAGTAGAAGAGAAAAAGGGGATGAAGATCGAATGTTAATCAAATTTGGGATCAAATTTGGGAGGAAGATGTAGGTTGATAGAGAGAGGTTATCAGGTTGATAGAGATCCAAATTATGAGTTTAATTAATGAGAGGTTAATAGAGATCCAAAATATAAGTTTAATTAATGTGTGGGCTTGTTATTGGGCCAGTCAATTTTTAATATTCAATTATACTCCAATATATTATAATATTTACTTAGAAGTGGTGTATCCTAATTATTCGGATGATATTGGAAGATAAATTAATATAAATAATTTATATCAACTAATATATCTATATATAAAATTATTAAAGAAAATCAATCATCTTAAGAAATTTATTTGTTAAAATCTTTATAGTTCAAAATAATAAACAAAATGTTTCAAAGAAATTATAATTGTTTTTATAAAATAGAGTGATAATTATATATATATATAATTATATATATATATATATATATATATATATATATATATATATATATATATATATGAGTAGATAATTAGTGCAAAAGGTTTAAAGTGACTAGAAATTTTATAAAAAACAAGAATTAGTATAATTATTTGTTAAATTTCATTTATAATATAAAATTTTAAATTAATTTATTATAATATTTTACTAAATGTATTGTATAAGATACCATAAATTTTAAATCTAATTTATATTAAAAAAAATTAAAATGAGAATATGATTCTGTTGCTAATATTTTAATTTAAAATAATATAAAATGATCTATATCTAATTAATTTTTATTAGGATATTATTTTTTTAAAATTAATATCTCAATAAATTATTATAATTATTAAATAATTTTTGAAGTAAATTAAAAAAATATATATTTTGTCCAAACCTGTTTCAAATTCCAGGTGGGTATATAAATATATATATATATATATATTCTGCTGTATTTCTACTGCGATTTAAAGTGGAATAGAAAAACAGACAGAATGGGGATGAAGAGTGGGATTGAATGTTAAACAAAATTGGAGTGAAAGATGTCAAGATTGTAGATAGAGAGGGAGCCGGGTGATGATTAAAATAAGGGTTAATGATTGCACAATAAATGAGGGGAACTCTTTTCGGTCCTATCCACCTTTCAAACAAATTTTCCCAAACTATTCATCTTTTCATTTCCATTCCCAAGCTACCGACCTTCTCTCTCTACAATATTAATTAACCCATTAATTAACACACTCTCTCTTAACCCACTAATTAACTCCCTCTCTCTCTCAACCCATTAATTAACTTCTTTCCCTCTCTTTCAACTATTAATTAATATCCTCACTTTTAAACTATTAATTAATTCAATTAAAATATATTATATAAATATTAAAATAAAATAACACATATATTTTATTTTTATTTAAATCTATAAATATAATATATATAGTTCAAATTAAATACACTAAATTAAATAATTTAAATAGCTATTATAAATTAAAATAAAATAAAATACATTACATAAACGAGAACTTGAAATAAAATATATTACATAAACATTAAAATAAAATACATTACATCACAACAAAATACATAACATAAACATTATAATAAAATAAAATACATAATAAATATTAATCACGTTCAATATACAATAAAATGCATATTTTTATCTTTAAAGATTCATAACTTTTGTAGTGATTTGTCAATCCAACTTTTGTCAATTTTATCTTTTAGTGATTTGTACATTAAACTTTAAAGATTCATAACAACTTTTGTAGTGATTTGTCAATCCAACTTTTGTCAATTTTATCTTTTAGTGATTTGTACATTCAACTTTAAAGATTCATATCAACTTTTGTAGTGATTTGTTAATCCAACTTTTGTCAATTTTATCTTTTAGAAAAGCTGAACAGAAATTACTGCGTAAATGCAACAAACAAAATCGATGTATACCCCACTCACCGGTGAAACCACTTTCTACCATTTTCATGGCTTCAATAATTCCAGCATGTCGATCAGAAATAATGCATACACCCTTTCTATTTTGACAAACATATAGTCGGAGATGATGTAGAAACCAAGACCAATTGACGGTTGTCTCTTCATGAACTAAGGCATATGCAATGGGATATTGTTGATTATTTGAATTAGAACCCATTGCAATCAATAATTTCCATTGTATTTTGCGGAGCATGCTGTCATCCATCAATCATTGGTTTAAATCCCCACCAAATACGTTTGCACACAGATGTGTTGGATTTTGTACTATGAGCTTCAGCATCAATGAAAGCAATTGTTCCTGGATTAAAATGTATCAAAGCGCTAAAAAATATAGGAAATTTAGCGTAAGAAGTCATCCAATCGCCATAAACATCTGATATTGCTTTTTGCTTTCCGATCCATGCTTTCTTGTAACTAACATGATAGTTGTACATAGATGTAATTTGATTTCGGATGTTGCTTACTTTCAGATAAGGACTATCTATAACCTGACATAAATATAAGAAAATAATTTATAATATGACATAAAATGAATAAATTTATAAGTAATAAACTATTCAATATATTTACTTGTAGTTTTATTACATCTGCAATCATTCTGGACGTTAGTTTCTTATGATCTCGTTCTAGTGTCATCAATACACAAGTGTGTTCAGCAGGTAGTTTAGTGGTTACAAACAACCCAAATTTCTTTGATCTCATCACTCGAATTCTCTATGGACAATCTTTCATAACACATGATGCCTCATATCGTGTTGTATCACTTTTCACAACATGAAAATTTCTAGAACTTCTGATATGATATTCTTTTATCGCACTTATTGCATTTATCGCACTTATTGCAGATTGTTTATCTGTAAAAGATTGACTTTCAAATAAATTGTAATCGAGTGGACCGATGTTTGAACAATTACCTGAATTAACATTAATCTTTTCTGTTTCAAACCAAGGAGCAGTTAGAATATGTTCATCATCGTTGTCAGTGCTATAATCTGAGTCATCTTGCTCTATATTGTGTATTTCATCGCACTCAGATTCATCACTTTCTAACTCATTTTTATGATTTTGATCAGCATCAACACCACTTAAGTTGTATATTGTATTTGATCTTTCAATTTCGTTGAGAAGATTATCCATCTATCACAAATAAAAAAAGTATTAATAATAAATTACAAATACATAAAAATCAAACTAACATAACTAAAAAAAATCTAACCTTGTGAATCTATTTGAATTCTCAATACTATGAGGAGTTATTTGATTGACAAATCACTATAAATATAAGATTATAAAAGTTGTATTGACAAATCACTACAAAAGTTGATATGAATCTTTAAAGTTGAATGGACAAATCACTAAAAGATAAAATTGACAAAAGTTGAATTGGCAAATCACTACAAAAGTTGATATGAATCTTTAAAGTTGAATGTACAAATCACTAAAAGATAAAATTGACAAAAGTTGTATTGACAAATCACTACAAAAGTTGATATGAATCTTTAAAGTTGAATGGACAAATCACTAGAAGATAAAATTGGCAAAAGTTGGATTGGCAAATCATTACAAAAGTTGATATGAATCTTTAAAGTTGAATGGACAAATCAATAAAAGATAAAATTGACAAAAGTTGGATTGGAAAATCACTACAAAAGTTGATATGAATCTTTAAAGTTGAATGGACAAATCACTAAAAGATAAAATTGACAAAAGTTGAATTGGCAAATCACTACAAAAGTTGTTATGAATCTTTAAATTTGAATGGACAAATCACTAAAAGATAAAATTGACAAAAGTTGGATTGACAAATCACTACAAAAGTTGATATAAATCTTTAAAGTTGAATGAACAAATCACTAAAAGATAAAATTGACAAAAGTTGATATGAATCTTTAAAGTTGAATGTACAAATCACTAAAAGATAAAATTGACAAAAGTTGGATTGACAAATCATTACAAAAGTTGTTATGAATCTTTAAAGTTGAATGTACAAATCATTAAAAGATAAAATTGACAAAAGTTGGATTGGCAAAATCACTACAAAAGTTGATATGAATCTTTAAAGATAAAAATATGCATTTTATTGTATATTGAACGTGATTAATATTTATTATGTATTTTATTTTATTGTAATGTTTATGTATTTTGTTGTGATGTAATGTATTTTATTTTAATGTTTATGTAATATATTTTATATCAAGTTCCCGTTTATGTAATGTATTCTATTTTATTTTAATTTATAATATCTATTTAAATTATTTAATTTAGTGTATTTAATTTGAACTATATATATTATATTTATAGATTTAAATAAAAATAAAACATATGTGTTATTTTATTTTAATATTTATATAATATATTTTAATTGAATTAATTAATAGTTTAAAAGTGAGGATATTAATTAATAGTTGAAAGAGAGGGAAAGGAGTTAATTAATGGGTTAAGAGAGAAAGGGAGTTAAATTAGTGGGTTAAGAGAGAGAGTGTCTTAATTAATGGGTTAATTAATATTGTAGAGAGAGAAGGTGGGTAGTTTGGAAATGAGAATGAAAAGGTGGGTAGTTTGGGAAAATTTTTTTGAAAGATGGGTAGGACCAGAAAGGTTTCTAAATTAGGGTGATGGTTAAAATAAGGGTTAATGATTGCATCAATAAATTAAGGAAATGATGTCAATTTTAAGCATGAATTTGAACAAAGGTGTCAAATATACCCATTAAATATTAAAATTCTATTTTTATATATGAACTTGTTTAAATGTACCAATTTTATTCAAGTTGACAGAAATCTCTAACGAGTTACAATTTTGACATGTTGTCAAAATCATATTCACATGTTTCACATAAGAAAAAACAACCCTTACCCTTCCCATAACCCTATCTCCTTTTCATCTCCCCCGTTGCATCCCCATCCCTCCTCTCATCTCCTGCAAAACTTTTTCAGTCAAAATCCTTCGTCGAAGTCTCTTCTAACCTCCCAACCGAACCCTAAACCATCAAAGTCTAACTAATGTTAGTCATCGACTCATGGTTCTAGACAATTTTCCAAAATATATATATACACAGCCTAACAACAATTAATGGATATGATCATGATCAGAAGAATAATTATAGTTTTGTGTGCAAAAGGGAAGGGATGCTTGGATGAAGGGTGTGAGATGACTATTGAGCTTTTTGATATGTGATCATGATGAATATCATGGGTATGATGATCCTCATGAACCCACTTCTGAAATGGTCTGATTTGCATTTCTTCTATATGGTACAAGCTCTTACAGTTCTTAGTAAGTTCTTAGTACATAAAACAAAGACAGCAACGAGAGATCTTCACATTAAAATCAAATTTTCCTTCATTTCAATTGAATCAATTTTAAAAGGAATTGAAGCTTTAAGAATAAATAATTGAGTTTGTTCTAGGGTGTATATATATTTTTTTTTAAATGGTCTGAAACCATGGACTGACTAACATTAGTTAGACTTTGATGGTTTAGAGTTTGGCTGGGAGGTTGGAGGAGAATTCGGCAGACGACTTTGACTGTAAAAGTTTTGCAGGTTGGGAGATGAGAGAAGGGGATGATGGTGTTGCAACAGTATGGGAATGGGGTTTTGGGTAGGTTAAGGGTTATTTTTTCATGTCTTGTTTGAACATTGATATAATGCAAACTTATAAAAACATGTGAATATGACGTGGCAGAGAAAACATTGTAAGATTCTAACTCCGTTAGAGATTTCCGTCACATTTGAATAAAATTGACTCATTTATTCAAGTTCACATATAAAAATAAAATTTTAATACTTAATGAGTATATTTGACACATTTGTTCAACTTCATTCTTAAAATTGAGATTCTTCCCAATAAATTAAGTGTTTAATTTTGATTGGGTTATAGTCCATTTTGAATATTGAATTAAATAAATAATGTTTAATTTTTTTTATCTTTTTAATAAAATATATATTTATTTGTTACAAAATTATTAAAAAAATATTTTTAATTAAACTTGACAAATATTGTATTTTATGTTATATTTTTGTATTTTATGTTATAATTTTGTAGAATTCTTTATTTGTAATTTATAAGGAGACTTTTTCTTTATAATTATTTATTTAATGACTTCTAACAAATAATATAATATAATAATCTCTCTTTTTTATTTTGTAAACAAAGTTAATCTTTTATATATATATATATATATATATATATATATATATATATATATATATATATATATATATATATATATATATATATATATATATATATATATATATATATATTATTTATATAAAATCATAAAATAAAAGTATATATATTTTAATATTTTAGAAGAGATGTTAAAGAAGAATGGAGATGAAGATGTTAGAGAGAGGAGTTCAACTTGGATTGAAAGTTGAATAGAAGAGATGTTAAAGAATTCTTCGGGTATGAAGATGTTAAATAACCGTGATTGGGCCAAGATAACCTTCTAAGCTCTTTGCTGATTGTTTCTATATTTCTAGAGAAACAACATCCGGTTTATGGTAGTTTCTTTTAGACCATCAGAATTTGGTTTATGGTTTATCTTAAGAAGGTGGTAAACCCATGAGAGTATTTGGAGGATCAAAATACATATGGAGAAGAGACATCATGCATATCATAATACCCAAGAATATCAAATCAGAATAAAAACTCACCTGTAATGTGGGCTTGAAGTTGAAGAAAATATAGAGAAGAAAATCATCGTCAGCAGTATTGCCATATAGATGTTGAATATACCTGATAAACAAAAAAATCTCTAAAATCCCCTATGTATAGATATCTTAAAGCCCTCGAGCATTGAAATATGTGGCTTCATAATGACCAACCAAATTATGTTAAGAGAAGATGATACCTATGTATAGAGTTGTACAAACTGTGATTGTTCTTCTTCATCAGAAACTCTGTATAGACTCCTGCCAATGCTGATAGACAAGCAGATAGGACACCAAACATATAACCCTGTATAGGTGCTGAAAAGACAGAGTCACATGAAGGCTCCCCACATCCTTTTATCTGCATTTATTTACAAACAAAAGAACTCACGGATTACAATTTAAGCAAGAATTTTCCATATCAGTAACTTCTAAACAAACAATCCATGATCATATTCATAAATATTCATACTTACTTGGCTATAGTGGTTGTTCCAATAGCCAATAGAACAATTGCCATCCACTGCAGATGTGATATATAGCCTGCATTCAAAAGCATATTTCAGATAGGGAAAATACTAGCTATAATATATTATCACTTGTTTGATAACACTTGTAATGCTGGAGCTCTTCTGAATGTGAAAATTTTCAACTTAGGGAATGAAGGCTGTCAAGGAACAAGGAAAAAAAAAAGTAATTGATTACACACAATACTGAAATGATCATCACCTGCCTTTACAACACTTAGTATTTCTACAATTCAAAACCCACTTCAAAAGTGTTTGAGATGTTTACAAATTGACACACACTTATAAGACGCTATCTCCCTCCCTCCATCCATCCGGAGACGAATCCCTATTACAAAAGAGAGTCAGCTAGCAAAACCAAACAAAAGGGGGGGAGAAAGATGAACTTGGAGAAGAGCCTTGCACAAGAAAAGGAAAAACCCTACCCGTAACCTTATGATCTGACCCGATTCCAAATATTCGGATGGCCGAGTATTTTATTGGGCTCAGTCCAACAATTACCTTACCCCCAACAATTTATTTATTATTATTTTAAATTTGGAAAAAAAAAGTAATTTTTTTTTGTTATAGGATTATTTATTTTAATAAAATATTATTATCAATATATATATTTATTTACAGTGAATTAATTTTCATTAATTCAAATAATAAATTATATATAATAAATTAATTTATAAATAATATTAAAAAAATTAAATGAAAAATTAGAGGTTACACTCAACTACTAATGCTAGTAAAAAGGAGAACAAACTCAATTAATCAAGCAAATCATGTCCGGAGAATTTTAATCATATATTATGAATTGATAGGAAAAATGGTCTTTAATGGACTAATTTTACTAAATAATATATATATATATATATATATATATATATATATATATATATATATATATATATATATAATAGTGAAATTTATACAAATTATATATAATAAACAATGTAATTCAATAGTAGATCACTTCATCTTTTTTTATACTAAAAAAACAACAACTATAGAACAAATCATAGATATGGTACAAACTATAAATGACACATTAAATATTAAAGAGTATTATTCCAATTAAAATAGTCAATTCAATCCTGACTAAATAAGAAATTGTATGTGTTTACCTTAAACTTACTTAATAATAATTTAAATAACCAAAAGTAGATTTTTTCGAATCAACATCACATGTCATATCAGAGTCGGTATAACCAACTAAATCTGGACTCTCATTCTCAATGCAAAGTCTCAAACTTGATGTACCTCGAAGATATCTCAATATACATTTGACAGCTTCCCAATGTTCTTTTCCTGGATTGGAAAAGAACCCACTCACAGTGCCAACGACATGAGCAATAGTTGGTCTTGTGCTAACCATGGAATACATAAGACTTTCAACAGTAGAACCATAAGGAATATTCTTCATATCTTCTTTCTCATCATCGTTAGAAGGACAAAGTTTCGAACTCAATTTAAAATGTGCTCCAAGAGGTGTGGAAACACTATTGGCCTTCTCCATATTGAATCTCTGCAACACTTTTTCAATATATCGTTCTTGAGACAACCATAATTTCATTGTCTTTCTATCACGACTGATTCTAATTCCAAGAATCTGGTTCGCTGGTCCAATATCCTCATCGCAAAGGACTCCCCTAAGTCTTGTTTCAACCTATTAATTCTCATAGCACTTTGACCAACAATAAGCATGTCATCAACATAAAGTAAGAGAATAATAAAGTCATTGGAAGAGATTTTTTGCACAAACACACAGTGGTCGGAAGTAGTCTTCTTATAGCCGTGTTCTTTCATGAACAACTCAAACTTCTTGTACCATTGTCGAGGAGCTTGTTTCAAGCCATACAAGTTTTTCTTCAATCTGCAAACATAATTCTCTTTACCTTTGACCTTAAACCCATCAGGTTGATTAATGTAAATCTCTTCTTCTAATTCACCATGAAGAAAAACCGTCTTCATGTCCATTTATTCAACTTCCAAATCAAGACTAGTTGTCAAACTCAATACAACTCTTATTGAAGTCATTTTAACAACAGGAGAAAAAATTTCATCAAAATCAATACCCTTTCTTTGACTAAACCCTTTGACAACCAAACGAGCTTTGTGTCGTGGAGTTGAAGTATGCTCATCTTGCTTCAGTCTATACACCCACCTATTTTTCAAAGCTTTCTTTCCTTTTGGTAAGTCTACCAACTCAAATGTATGATTGTCATGTAAGGATTTCATCTCATCTTTCATAGCATCAACCCATTCTTTGCTATCTTTAACCTCTTCATATGACTTTGGCTCCCCCATCCGTCACCAACGTATATTCATCAGGAGAATACCTCGTTGAAGGTTGTCGATCTCTCATAGATCGTCTAAGTGGAATTGTAGGTAGTTCACCTTGCTCGCTACTATCATTCTCCATGTGAACGTCATGTTCACCCTCAACATCATCCTCTTGCACCCGATTTTCTGTTGAAATAGGTGAATCAGATAAATGAACTTTATCTAAATTTATCGACTCACATTTTCCTTTCAACTCATCGTTTTTAGCCTGATCACTTTTCTCAATAGTCTTATCTTCAAAGAAGATAACGTCACGACTTTTAACAAGCTTCTTTGCAATTGTATCATACATTCTGTAGTCGAACTCATCTTGGCCATAATCCAATAAGATGCACTTACGGCTTTTCACATCCAACTTTGATCTTTCATCCTTTGGAATGTGAACAAAGCACCTGCATCCAAATACTCGTAGGTGATCATAAGAAACATGTTTATTTGTCCATACCTTATTTGGAACTTCACCGTCCAAAGCGACTATAGGACTCAAATTAATAACATGTACCACCGTTTGCAATGCTTCACCCCAAAACGTTGGGGGAAACTTTGTTTCTGAAAGCAAGCACCTAATCCTCTCAACAATTGTCATGTTCATCCTTTCTACAAGGCCATTCAATTGAGGAATCTTTGGAGGTGTCTTCTGGTGTCTGATCCCATATTGTTTACAGTATGCATCAAATGAACCACAATACTCACCACCATTATCACTACGAATGCACTTGATCTTCTTTCCAGTATCTCTTTCAACAAGAGCATGAAATTCCTTAAACTTGTTTAAAACTTCATCTTTAGTTTTCAAAACATAGATCCAAAGCTTCCTGGAATGATCATCAATAAATGTTACAAAGTAAAGAGCACCACTATTAGTTCGTACCTTTAAAGGTCCACAAACGTCTAAATGCACCAACTCTAAGAGATCTGACTTTCTTGAGGGAGGATTATGCTTGAACGATACTCGAGTTTGCTTTCCCACAAGACAATGAAAACAATTCTCCAAATCTGTCTCACTCAAACCCATAATATCATTTTGCTTAACTAGCAAATTCAACCCTTTTTCACTAATGTGACCAAGTGTCCGGTGCCATAACTTTGAAGCTTCTTTACTTCGTACAACATTCACATTATCTTTATTTATTAAAGATTGCATTAAATATAAATTTGAAAACTTATCTCCTCGAGCTACAACGAGGTTATCTTTCGAAAGTCTCCATTTTCTAGAACCAAAAGAGCTTGAGAAACCATCATCATCAAGCTTTCCAGTTGAAATCAAATTCAAACTCATGTCTGGAGCATGTTGAACATCTTTAAGCAGCAACTTCGACCCATTGCTAGATTCTAGGCAAATATTTCCAATACCCATAACCTTACTTATAACATTATTACTCATCTTCAATACTCCAAAATTACCAGAAGTACAAGATTTAAAGTAATCTTTCTTTGGCGTAACATGTATGGCAGCTCCTGTGTCAAACACCCAAGTTGACTCATCGCATACAAGGTTAATTGTATTCTCGTCGTGAATAGTGAAGAGATCATAAGTAGTTACTGAGACGCGATCTTCAGAATCATCTTTCTTTTGCTTAGATCCGTTCGCTTCATATTTGAGCTTATAACAGTTCTTCTTCATGTGTCCACTTTTTCCACAATGGTAACATTCAGTTGACTTGTATTTTGACTTAGACTTGTTCCGACCCTTATGTCTCGACTTATCTTTCTCGCCTCTACTATCTTGTCTTCCCCGGTTTTCAGCAACAAACACATTTGACTGTGATGAAGAGCCTTGAGATTTTCGTCTCAATTCTTCATTTAAGACACCACTTTTGGCCATCTCCAATGTCACTGCACCATTAGAAATAGAGTTACAAAGAGAAACTTTAAAAGTCTCCCATGAATTAGGCAGAGTAGTCAATAACCAAAGCCCTTGAACATCGTCTTTAAAGTTTATACCCATTCATGAATCTGATCAAGAACACCCTGAAACTCATTCAAGTGATCAGCCATATAAGCACTATCACTATATCTTAAATGAATAATCTTTTGGAGCAAAAATAATTTGTTACTTCCTGTCTTTGAAGCATACAAATTCTCAAGCTTACCCCACAAAGTAGGTGCATTTGTCTCATGTTGTATGTGGTTATAAACATTCTTTTCAACAAATTGTCGAATGAAACCACATGCCTATTCATGCTCAAAAGCCCATTCTTCATCAGATTTGGAGATAGGTTTTTCACTACCAAAAATAAGTAAATGCAAAGACTTCATAAATAGAAGATCTTTCATTTTACCCTTCCAAATATGATAATTTGAACCATTCAACAAAATCATTTTGTTTGTGTTAATCTCCATAAACCAATCAAAAAATAAACACGCTTATAACCAAGCTCTGATACCACTTGTTGGGAATAAAGCAGAATAATCATCAAACTTGTGATAATAAACTATTCTCCACTTGATTGGATCTTTAGGAGCGAGAAACAACAAACATAAAAAGAAATATAAATGAAACAAGAACACCAAGAATTTAACGTGGAAAACCTCATTAAATCAAGGAGTAAAAACTACAGGACTTTTGTCCAAAAGAAACTTCACTATAATTAAATGTTAAACACGAAACAAATGAAAATAAGAGCTAAACAAAGAAGAGATCTCACTATCTCTCTACAAGTGTATGCTAGATGACTTTCAGATGTTTTGATAAGCTACTTCCTCATCCTTTTATAGTAGAACATGGACAGCTCAAAAGTCTTTTTCCAATAAGACAACTCTGCCCCTATTTAATACAAAAAGACTCTTGAGCTTCTAGACTTCTGGGCTTTTGGGTTTCTGAACTTCTGGGCTTCTAGCTTCTAGACTTCTTAAACGTACTGGGCTTTTTATTTCATAGTTGGGAGCACAATCAAAATAACCCAACAAGATGAAGCAACTTAAGAGGGTCGTCAATTATCATTTATCATTTGGCACAAAACTTCTTTCTTCACTTTCGCTTTCCTCAACACGGTTTTAGGTCCATTAGTATATTTTCTAATGAGGTTCAAGTCCTGTTGACCAATTCTAATGAGGTTCAAGTCCTCCCTTTTCTTCTCTCTTTGTCCACGGACTAACTGAAGGAATTACGAGTTGTTCCAATGGCCTTTTTATGATTTCGATATCCAGATAGAGGAGAAGCAGCAGATGGTCCATCGTATGCAGCCTGAATTCCTGGCAACAACTTGAAGCAAGATGGTTGTAGATCAGATACAACAACTCCACGCAAATGTGAATGCAGGGCCGACCCTGAGTAAGAAAACATAAATAGGTTTTGCCTAGTGGTTTGGGAAGAAAACATAAAATTATCATTATGTCATGAGTTCAAACCTCATAAAAACTTCTTTTTTATTATTTTTTTTAACAATCAAAAATCATGTTTTTTTTTGCTGTGACATCCCAAACATAGGGCCGACTCTATGTGAATGGTTAACAAATTCCACAATCTGCCTAAATATGTACAAGCTCTCCATTTTCTTGGCCCTGTGTAATAATAATAATAATAATAATAATAATAATAATAATAATAATAATAATAATAAAGTATACTTCAGAACCATATGTGAACGAACAGGAAATCCTAGAAGAGAAGGAATTCACCTTCGATTCGATTGGCACAAACAACATTGTAGTTCCTGAATTGGAATACCTGCAATTTGTGGAGTCTATGTTTGTTAATAAGTGTGTGGGGGAGGAGCCAGAATTTGAAAGTTACCCGGGCTAAACTGTTTTAAAAAATTTTACCCGGACTATTATCAATCAAAAAATAAAAATTACACTTTAATGACGAGAAATTATCAATAACGACTATATTTTACCGTCATTATTGTCAAATGCATACAAATGAAATTTGGGCTACCCGGGCTACCGCACAGGTAAGGATGAATGTGGCTCCACCTATGTGTGTGTGGTAGGAGTGGATTTCCCTAGTCATTGGAAGTCTCATATCCTGTTTCATGTAAATGTTGTTTGATTGACCAAGATTTTCATCCTTCTGAAGGAGCTTGTTTCATCTTTGTTTTTTTTATTTATAAAGTATGAGTTTTTTCAAATGAAATTGGTAAATAATTAGGTTTTTATTTTTTTTTTAATTAATAATATTTTTTTAAATGAAATTAAATTTTAAAATATAATAAAATAAATAATAAAAAAATTACAGATATATTAGTATTAATTTTTATTAATACATAAATAAAAAATTAAATAACTACTAATTTTATAAATCCCTACTATTATAATTTAAATATTATATAAGATAGTATAGTATATTATAATTTTATTTATATTGTGTATATATTTTTATTTAATATAAAAATTTCACATCAAATAAATTTTATAAGATAATAAAAAGAATTATTAAAATATTTATTTAAAATAATTGTTTAAAATTAGTTTATATCAAAATAAAATTAAATAAATTTTTGTAAATTATTTTATTTAAATAAGATATATTATCAATTAAGTAATATTTTTTATTTAAATCCCTAGGTTGCATAGCCACATAGCTAAAAAAAAGATAATTAATTACTTAAAACTTGAACATTTTAGTTATAATCAATTGTAAACAAAAAGGACAGTTTGCATCAACCTAACAAATCAAAGACGAACCAAATAATTTATTTAAAATAAAGAGAAAAACTAATCATATATCTATCGATGAAGAAGCTTGCATGTTCCACGTCATCATCATCCATATATCAATTAATATTTTTTAATTTAATTATATGATTAATTAATTTGAATTGATCACCATGCGTAAAACTAAAAAAACAAATTAGAGGAAAGGTGCCGCCATTGCATCATTGGACATGCTCATCACCACCAGTTCAGATCTTCTGCTACCGATTGCCGTGTTCCCCTGTGGCGGACCAATCAGATTGCAGCATTATTAATTTAATAATAAATAAATCTGGGCAGGAGACGGAGGGAGGGAGAATCCGGAATCCGGGTTTAGGCCCGGGTTCACACAAGACGCCGTTAACGGAAGCGCCCGTTAACGCCAGGAAATAATATAATATTCAGATAATACCCAGATAAGATATCTTCGCTCTGATCTACACGCCCATTGAAATGACCCTCATGTAAACCCCCCATACCCAACCATGAGAAGACCGTCTGCCGTTCATGAAAATACACTAACACGTCCATGTAATGACCGAATTGACATGCATATTATATTTACGTTTATTAAATATTAATTTAATTTATTAAATAACACAGGCAGCGATATAATATTCGCTTCAAGTAATTCAATCTTTTATTTTCTAGGAATTTTTATTTACTTTTTTTATTTAATTTTTTTTTGCCTCGAGACTCGCTGGAGCGAAGATATATTTGCTTCAATTAATTTTAATAAAAACCTCATGTAAAACCCCCCTACCCACCCATGTAAAGACCGCTTGCCTACCATGTAAAGACACTTACCCGTTTATGTGAAGACCAAAATGACATGGATTTTATATTTCCGTTTATTAAATATGAATTCAATTAAATTATTATGACATGCAGCAACCGAACAAATCTTCGCCTCAATTACCGGCTAGTTTTTTTTTCCTATTTTTTTTTTATTTCATTTTTTTTGCCTCGAGACTCGCTGGAGCGAAGATATATTTGCTTCAATTCATTCTAATAAAAACATCATGTAAAACCCCCCTACCCACCCATGAGAAGACCGCTTGACTACCATGTAAAGACACTTCCCCGTCTATGTGAAGACCAAAATGACATGGATTTTATATTTCCGTTTATTAAATATTAATTCAATTAAATTATTATGACATGCAGCAACCGAACAAATCTTCGCCTCAATTACCGGCTAGTTTTTTTTTCCTATTTTTTTTTTATTTCATTTTTTTGGCCTCGAGACTCTCTGGAGCGAAGATATATTTGCTTCAATTCATTCTAATAAAAACATCATGTAAAACCCCCCTACCCACCCATGAGAAGACCGCTTGACTACCATGTAAAGACACTTCCCCGTCTATGTGAAGACCAAAATGACATGGATTTTATATTTCCGTTTATTAAATATTAATTCAATTAAATTATTATGACATGCAGCAACCGAACAAATCTTCGCCTCAATTACCGGCTAGTTTTTTTTTCCTATTTTTTTTTTATTTCATTTTTTTGGCCTCGAGACTCTCTGGAGCGAAGATATATTTGCTTCAATTCATTCTAATAAAAACATCATGTAAAACCCCCCTACCCACCCATGAGAAGACCGCTTGACTACCATGTAAAGACACTTCCCCGTCTATGTGAAGACCAAAATGACATGGATTTTATATTTCCGTTTATTAAATATTAATTCAATTAAATTATTATGACATGCAGCAACCGAACAAATCTTCGCCTCAATTACCGGCTAGTTTTTTTTTCCTATTTTTTTTTTTTTTCATTTTTTTGGCCTCGAGACTCTCTGGAGCGAAGATATATTTGCTTCAATTCATTCTAATAAAAACATCATGTAAAACCCCCCTACCCACCCATGAGAAGACCGCTTGACTACCATGTAAAGACACTTCCCCGTCTATGTAAAGACCCAAATGACAAGGATTTTATATTTCCGTTTATTAAATATTAATTCAATTAATTGAAGATGACATGCAGCAACCGAACAAATCTTCGCCTCAATTACCGGCTAGATTTTTTTTCATAATTTTTTTTTATTTCATTTTTTTTGGCTGGAGACCTTCATGAGCGAAGATGTATTTGCTTCAATTAATTCATTACTTTTTTTATTTATTTAAACTCTTCGGTGGAAAAGAACATTTGTTCGCCTAGACCATGTTCCATGTAAAATGGATTGAATAGTCGCTTCTCGAGAGAACACTTATTCGCCCCTGGTCCCTGTGTCATGTTACATGGAATGAATAGTCGCTTTTCGAAAGAAGACATGTTCGCCCCGGTTACATGAATATATATACCCCCTAATATGATTATTTTATTATCATTTCCGCCCGATTCATCTCTCTCTCTTCCTGCCTCCTTTTCACGGCGATTCGTAACCGGCTCCCCGTCGACCGAACCTGAATCCACATCTTCACGACTCCACAATGGTACGTATTCCTGACTATTAACTTTTAATATTTAGGATTATGGAACTACTACAATAGATTCTGTTATGTGATGTTGTTGTCTCTTTAATCTTTAGGAAACCCTACTCTCAAAATGTCACCTTGACTGTAAATCAATGTTATTTAGGAAAACTTACCTAGTGTTGTGTTTTGTGATATTATTTCCCTGAAACCCTAGTACATACTCACAAAGACCGTTTTTTTTTTCATGCACGTGCAGGCAACTGCCTCAGCATCCGTCCAAAACTTTGGCAAAGACTGGATTTTATGCCCAAATCAATTAACAAGTGAAGAGATAGTACTCTTCGTTACATTTCTCCCTTTTTTTTTCCATATTGTTTAAGTTTTCATCCTGTTTAACTGAAATATTTATGATTGTTCTTAAACAGCACTTGATGCAACAATATGCTAACACATGTGGTGCCACGGTGTCAATGAGGTGGCGAGACGATGTTACCCACGTCATAGCATCCACCGATTCTAATGGTGGATGCGGTCGCACTATCAAAGTATTGAAGGGCATATTGAACGGGAGTTGGGTCCTTACCATTGATTGTGAGACTCTGTTATTCTTAACCCTTTACTGTTAACTCAATATTCATTTTCACATATATGAAACTAAAAACACCTATTGCTTTTATACAGGGATAAAATCATCAATCAGATTTAACTGTTACGTGGACGAGGAACCATACGAGGTGCAGCGAGATAATCATGGGACTGTGGGCGGTCCAAGAGCTGGCAGAATGCGGTATTTGAACAATGTAAGTTTTGTCTTATTCCTACTCCTCCATATGATATTCAATTGTCCATGATTACTAATAATGTATTGTATTTTCTTTCAGCTGCCCAAACTCTTCGACAGTTACACCTTCATATTTGCAGGGGAATTCATCCCGGCTTACAAACTTGATCTTATGGGGTTTGTAATTGCTGGAGGAGGTACAACTAAAGAAATGGAGAATCCATTTGTCGAGCCCGAGGACGACAAAACTATAGTTGTATACGACAAGTCTCGGCACGATGTTAATGAACTTGTTTGGGTATTTGAGGCAGAGAATCCTCTGAAGACATATTTGGATGTGTTTGGTGTTCCTCACACAAGCTTGCTAGAATCCATTGCTGCTTGTGATTTGCAGCCTTTGTTTTTGTAATAGACATGTGTTGGTTGAATTTGTTACTGAATATTTGAATAGTTTTCATTCTTCAATTTGTTAATGTTATATTTGATTTCAGATTTCTCTTTTTTGTTCTTAGAATTGTGTTTTTTAAACATCAGCCTTATATTTAACTAAATCTTGAAACATTAAGAAATACTGTATAACTTGAAGTATAAATTTGATAAATAATTAATATTTCTTAAAACTACTGTCAAAATAATATTTGTAAAACAATTGTCAAAATAATAATGTGAAGAAATCTTCGCTTACTGATTGATTGATTGATTTATTAATTTAATTTCATAATAATTTTTGTCATTTAATTATTTAAATGAAATAATTTTTTTAACAAGTCACCTCACCGCCACCTAACACCTGCGTTTCATTAAATGCTGCATGCAGCAAGCCATGCTGCTAGCTTAGACAAGTACTCTTCTCTCTCTCTACTGTACGACCATTTCTTCGCCGGAGTGATACTACATTGTCTACCATCGACCTCTCCTTCGCCGGAGACTTCATTATAATATCAATCCATCTTCCTAAATTATAAAATGGTATGTTTTTGAATGTCATCTATACCTCCTTTACTTTTCTTCCCAAGCTTTTCTATGTTTTTTGAATACTCGACATGAAATGTTCTGTTCTTTTTGATTATCAGGAAGGAATACGTATCAGCGAGAATGATATGGACGAGAATGATATTATTGATTTAAGGTAACATTGTTTAAATTCTCCAAATTTTGTAGTGCACATGTAAGCGAAGATCTCTTCACTACTATATTATGAGATAATATCTTATGAAGCGAAACTATATTCGCCTAATATTACAATCTTCATACTGTTGAAGTGAAGCTTTCTTCGCTTATATTGTTTTCATTTTCCTATAATCTACAAACCTTTATTTTCCACTTGTTCAAACTGAACAGCGAATCTGCTACTTGTCGTCGTCAATTGAATTTCGATGGAAACGGCCAACCTTTGGAGGACATCGAATCCAACTTAATTCCACTTTTAGGTAGAGAATTTGAGAGTGAAGAAGAAGGCTACGTATTCTACTTAGCATACGCTAAACTAATAGGATTTGGTATAAGGCGCAGTTCAAAACATGTAGACAAGGAGGGTAAAATACTGGATAGAGTTTTTTGTTGTAGTGCACAGGGTGAACGGGGAAAGGACAAACGTGATGTCTATGTGAAACGTAGACGTTCTGTGACTCGGTTCTGTTGTGAAGCGAAATTGAGGATAAAGCGTGCAGACAATGGAAAGTTCCAAGTGGTAAATTTTATTAGTGATCATAGTCATCCTCTTGCAAGTCCAAAGAAAACTCACCTGTATAGATGCCATAGGAATATTTCTGCAGTTGCAGGCTTACATATCGAGATGGCCACTAACGTGGGAATTCCTCCTAAGTCATCACATGCTCTAATGTCTAAACAAATCGGTGGAAGGGAGAATCTAGGTTTTCTTCCTGAGGATTACAAAAATTACCTGCGCACGAAAAGAACCAGAGAGTGTAATTTTGGGGAAACAGGGGGTGTATTAGAGTATTTGCAGAACAAACAATCCAATGATCCTGGTTTTTATAATGCTTTTCAACTTGATGCGGACGATTTGATAACGAATATTTTTTGGTGTGATTCCAACATGCGGTCCGATTATTCATACTTCGGAGACGTGGTCAGTTTTGACACCACATACAAGAAGAATAATGAAGGTCGTCCAGTTGCGCTTTTTGTAGGTGTCAATCATCACAAACAATCAATTCTTTTTGGAGCAGCTCTATTATACGATGAAACTGCGATGACTTTTGATTGGTTGTTTGAGACTTTCACCAAAGCTATGCATGGGAAAAAACCAAAAACCATTCTTACAGATCAAGACGCGGCCATGGCTAAGGCCTTGGCGTCTCAATGGCCCGAAACAAATCATCGTCTCTGTATTTGACACATATTTCAAAATGCAGCCATACATCTTAGCTCGGTGTTCCATAATTTCAGAGATTTTTCTAAGGATTTTTCTTCGTGTATATATGATTTTGAAGAAGAGATAGAGTTTGTTGAAGCTTGGAATCAAATGTTGACAAACTACGGGCTTGAAAACAACGATTGGTTGAAACGCATGTTTAGCATCAGGCGAAAGTGGGCATTAGTGTATGGACGACAAATGTTTTGTGCTGATATGACGACAACACAGAGAAGTGAGAGCATGAACAGTATGTTGAAAAGGTACTGCTCCTACAAACACAAGTTTTTAGAATTTTTCAAACACTTTGAAAGACTACTTGATGAAAGAAGATATGATGTGTTGAAGGCTGATTTCAAATCAATTACCAGCCAACCAAGTCTTAACTATCCAGTTTTGATCTTAAAGGATGCCTGCAAAGTTTACACCCCAGAGGTCTTTAAGTGCTTTGAACAACAATGGTTTATGTCGCATGATTGTGGTGTTGAAATGTTAGAGGATGTTGACACACACAGAAAATACAAGGTAACACCCCACACTAGGAGATGCTCTCATACAGTTACAGTTCATAAGAATGACGATAAGAATATCGAGTGTAGCTGCTGTAAATTTGAATTTGGAGGGATTTTGTGTGCTCACATCCTAAAGATTTTCACAACGATTGACGTGTTGAAGATTCCTCCGGCGTTGATATTGAAGAGGTGGACAAGAACAGCCAAAGATGGAATATTTGGAACTGATCCAACCGTGGACAGTACTAATGTTGATCCGAGTGAGCTTCATAACATAAGATACAGAGATTTGTGTGGGTTGTCCATGCATTTATTTAACAAGGCAGCCGAAAGAGATGACACTTACAATCATGTCAAAGAAATCATGCTGAGCCAGTGCACGTTTGTGGATAAAAAATTGCAGGAGAGTTTAAATATGCAAACTCCACCAACCGGTTTATCACGTTCGGCCGAGGGTGCCCCTGTGCAAGCAAAAGGAATGAAAACTAAGAAGCCAACAAAGTCGGGTAAGAGAAGGAAAGGTGGACTGGAGAAGAACTCAAGAAAACGAAAATCAACAAGAATAACTAGTGAATCACATATTCCGGTATGAAATTGCTGACTTACCCTTCTTTACTAATAATTGTGTTATTAATATTCATATAATAACATACTTTTAAATAAATTTGATCTTCCTTTCCAGCCATCAATTGCAATGCCAACGACAACTCCTCAGTTCTCAACTCCTCAACAATGGGACGAAAGTTTCAGCATGGACGCCAATACTCCGTTCACTGTTCTTTTGTCATCTCAACTATCGAATTCCAGTTTCATGTGAAATCTGATATATATAGTATTGTATGTACGTTGGATTTGGAACAAAGTATAAGGTCGAATGTATGCATGCGAAGTTTTATGAAATACCAAATGAATGACCACACTAATTCATTTCTAAAAAATTACAAACACCTATATGAATCGAATATTTATTCGCCCCAAGTCAACTAATATTAAGTATCCTTTTAGTTGCAAATTGAGAAAATGAAACATAATACTGAGGCGAAGATGTTTTCGCTTGAACCTAACCATCTTTGTCTGATGAAATTGATCTTTATGTTGAAACTGGTATTTACATGTCGTGGTAAGTGCAGTGACATGACAAGTCATCCCGCTTCTCATGGATGAGATGGTGGCTTTACATTATCAGTAACGTGAGGCGAATATGTATTCTCTTCATCGACAAAATGTATTAGAGGCGAATATTTATTCTCTTCATATTTCTTTCATGAAATTAGAGGCTTCACATACATATTTTATGAAGAGAAGGTGTTTGAAGCGAATATTTATGCGGCTCATGTTTATTTCACTTAATTTATTCATTTAACACATAATTGAACAAGTATTTGAAAATCAAATTTCATAAAAAAAACACTTCATGTAAACACGTTCCTAAGTGTGAGGATGTGAAGTAACAATTTTTTAGAATTGAAATTACACAACATATTCTTTATTGTAACAATAAATCATTACAATTATAGGAATAGTTTAATTACCCCATCTGTCTATGAGTACATTATTGTACTCATGTGAACTAAAATTATTTGTAAAATTTAATTACACAATATGTATACAGTTCCTAAATCATTGACTTATCCATTTACGGCAGGAATTGTAGACCTCGCTCCTGGCCTTGTTGAGCTCCGAGCCAATGACACGCCAACAGTATTCCATCCTCAATGTCCTTATTTGGTTCCTTACATTTCTTTTAACTCCAAAGCCAGTTTTCCACCCCTTCACCTCACCTTCATACGTCTCCATGTGTCTCATGCAATAAATGCCGCAGTCAGTGTAATTCTTTGAATCCTGCCATGGCAATTTCAGACATGTCTTTTCCAAACCGCCATACTTTTTAGCAAGAACGGGGTCTACGTCGTTCATATATTGTTGAATGTAGTCATCCTGATACATCATTACAAACAACATTATGTAATGTATTTTAGTGCTACTAGAATTCCAAAATTGAACTGTTTTAAATTTTAAGGGTAGTGTCATACCAAGATTTGTGCATTCTTATATCTTCTTTCAAAGGGCGATTGCATAGGTGACTCGCGGTTATCAATTACTTGAAATTGCCTTTGTATGAAGTTATAGCAAACAAGGTAGAAATGTCTGTCATCAATGATTGGGAAAAACAACTGTGGATAGAATTAGAAAAGATTAGATTTGAACTGAGTGGTAAATGATATTATAAGGTATGACAGCCAAAGATGTACTTACGAGGTCCACTTCCCAGAGGTCCTTTTTTGAAATTTGGAAAGCACGACCTTCTAGACAGAACCTGTCATTGAATTTTTCTCGCGTAGTTATCCCACCTTCACGAAAAATCTGTTTACAGCAGTCTTTAGTCTCACAAGAATAACATAATTGATAAATAACAGTGCTAGTACAACTTACGGTGAGCACGGTTGTGTAGAAAATCTTCTTGTAACGAGATTTGACATTTTTCCTACAAAGGTTGTGCAAAATGTATGACCAAACATCAATAATCATACTGTCTACCCAGGTTTCATTAGCCATTGTGAGCATGTCCCCGCGCGTCACGTGTAGACATAGGTGTTCCGAAATAAATAACATTTCACTGCATGGAAACAGCAAAACATATTTCAAGATGGTGTGCAATTCCTATTTTATGAATAATTAAGCATTTGCAGCAAACATTACCTTGGATCAAGTCCTCCAGCAAATACGAAACCCACAAAAATCTTCTGAAAGTTTGTTAGTTTCTTGTCATCCCTAAACATTTTATTGAATTGTGGTGTTTTCAAAGCTGTAGGCAATTCCAATGCTTTAACCCATTCTGTCGTTCGCATGTTTGGACGAGAAGAGCCAGTTTGAAGTGGCGGTAGTACACTGGAGATGCCTTCTTCCGGTTCATTCATTACTATCTCCAAAGAATAGGCGGTGTGAAATGGCGTTAGTAGACTGGAGATGCCTTCTTCAGGTTCATTCTTCACTGTCTCCAATGACGAGGCGGTTTGAAGTGGCTGTGGTAGACTGGAGATGCATTCTTCAGGTTCCTTTTTAACTATCGCCAAAGAAGGGGAGTTTTTGTTGGTTTCGGTTTTGATGACATCGGTTAACCAATCAGTTTTCAAATTTCGTGGGGCTTTTCTTTGGACAGTTAAGGCCTTTGAAGGTCCTGCTTCCTCATTTTTTGGATAATTAGGGTAGGAGGCAAGGCTGGGGTGGTTGTAGTGCTGGGGTTCGTGTTGGTTTCTGTTTTGGGAGTAATTGGGTTGGCTTTGGTTTGGGCTTGTGCCATTGGAGGGGTTGTGGTTTTGAGTGGAGGAATGGGGTTTGCTTTGGGCTTGTCTTGTGCCATTGGAGTGGGTGTGGTTATGATTGGAGGAATGGGGTTTGCTTTAGGCTTGTCTTGTGCCAATGGAGGGGGTGTGGTTTTGAGTGGAGGAATGGGGTTGGTTTTGGGCTTGGCTTGTGCCATTGGAGTGGGTGTGGTTATGATTGGAGGAATGGGGTTTGCTTTGGCTTGTGACATTGGAGGGGGTATGGTTTTGAGTGGAGGAATGGGGTTTGTTTTGGGCTTGGCTTGTGACATTGGAGGGGGTGTGGTTTTGAGTGGAGGAATGGGGTTGGCTTTGGCTTGTGCCACTGGAGTGGTTGTGGTTATGATTTGAGGAAGGGGGGTTGGCGTTGGCTTGTGCCATTGGAGGGGGTGGGGCTGGGTTTGGGTAACTGTTTTGAGTGGAAGGGGGTTCTTGTGGGATTGGGTGTTGGTGTGAGGGTGGGTTGTGTGTGGTCTAGGGTGTTTAGAGGATGGGTGTTGGATTTGGCTTGGTTGTCTGCGTTGATATTTTTTTGGATGTTGGGAGAAAGTGAGCTCTTGTTGGATGGGGCCGTTGGTGGGTGGTTGGCTTTTGTCTTCGTTTCGGTGGAGGGGGTGAATGTGTTCTTGTTCGATGGGGCCGTTGGATTGGTGTTGGCATGGTTGTTGGTAGGAAGGGTGTTGCCTTTCGCTTGGGTGGTGGCTTCCGTGTGGGGGTTAATGCCACTTCCTCTGGGCTGCTGCTTTTT